>NC_047031.1:23595448-23895448 GCF_902652985.1 Pecten maximus | reverse complement strand
CACTTGAAAAATGAAAAATAAACAGAAAAATAAATAAATCATTAAATAAGACATTACTTATCTCGAAGAAAGGGTTAAGTTGATAATGTAAAAATTTAATATAAAACATGCTCGGTTAACTCGAATACTTGAGATATCTCGGCACTTTTCATGGCTCCACTGACTTCGTAATAACGAAGTCAAACTCTTTCTTAAGATGTGAAATTACATTATTGTGATTTTAACAATAAATAATTTTGATGACGTCACTGCGGAATATATTTTCGTAACTATAAGTTATAAGATAAATAGAATCTTACATTCGTGTCAATGCAATATTTGATTAATTCTTTAAATGCTATGGATATATCATTGACACTGTTTCATGAATTCCACATTACAATGACAGTATTACACATGTGTAGGGTTAACTATCTATAAATTGTCTACTATGCAATAGTTCTTGTCAGCAACATCATATCATTGGTGCAAAGGTGATACTCGTCTGCGATATATAGAATAGTTTTTCTTAAATGATTTGACTTCAATTCTCATAAATATAAATGATCAGTTTTGCTGTAAAGGGGCCGCGATAGCTCAGACGGTTATAGAGCCGGCCACGTTACCTCAGGTGAAGATCTAAGGTGCGTGGTTCGACGCTCCCTACCTGAGAAACGAGCCAATCTGTGCTGTCGTGGTTATGTCCTAGGGCAGATACACTTGACCGTGATCGCTCTGGATGGCATGTGATAGACCTCCAGTATCTTGTTCAGTGAGGTAGTCACCAACTGCTACAATGAGACTTCGCCTCAAAATGACCTTTGCTGTTCACGAGGCGATAAATCCAGTCGCAAAGAAACAAAACAACGTTATCGCATCAATGCACCAGGGAAAACAAATAATCGATTTAAATATCAATTGTTTTAAAGCTGAAGACATTGAGATTTTGTCACTCATTTATTTATATAGATAATAGTGTGTTTGAAAGTTTTGTCATATGTTATTTCTTCATTTTGCAGGTTTTCAAGGGCATTGCAGAACAGAAAAAAGGCAAAGTTAAGGTGTTCTTTTGTGGAGCTCCAGCTTTGGGAAAGATAATCAAATTGGAATGTGAGAAGATACATTTTTCATTTTCTAAAGAAAACTTCTAAGAACCATGAAACATGACATGGATCTTCAAATAATATTGAGTCTTCTAAGTAGATTGACTCTTATCGTTCAGGACCTTAAATGCACCTACGCAGGGAACTTCGCCAAATGACGTGTCGATTGGATGGCATTTGAATGTTCTCACGTGGAAACAAAGCAGGGAGCTTTGGAGCAGGATTTTTACTCAAAGTGTGTGATTTTAAAATTACCTTCACAGTGACATGGCTACTAATGTAGAAAACTTATGGTTCTGACAAAAGACACTTCACGACTCGCTAGGCATACATGTCATATATTATTGTATATTAAATGAAACAGTTCAAGCGAATCTACATACACATGCTTGTATCGAGACTACGTTATCGTAAACCGGTGTGACAAAGGTAAATAGTATCTCCTGTCCCATTTTACATGTCTAATATCTGTCTGATTCACGTTGAAATCCATATCGAATTTGATCAGTCACTTAAGAGGGGAATATCAGTTTGCTGACGAAGCATTTAAGAGTTTTTATTTATTGGACGTCCACTCAGTGATGTTTTTGAAATCTTGATAACCAAGAAACTAAATCTCGTACATTTCTTTCAAATACATGTACAATGTCAACTATTTGATCCTTCATTTAAATGTTAATTTAACGATGATATTTTTTAATTGATCAGGCATTTTGACTTTAATTGGTTAGTCAATTTTGCAGTTTCTTAAAAAATCAGCGTTATTTTTAGATCTTCCTGGCGAGTCAGTTTAATTATCTGATCGAAATGTAGAATGATCTATTCGGTTGATAAATTGATTTAATTTAGTAATCACTTTGGGTATTTGATTTGATTGACCAAGCAATCACTTTGTTTGACTTAAATTACCAAACCGTTTAAATGTAGGATCACTTTATTCGATCTCATTTACCAACCAGATTAACTGATCTAACTGACCCAATCAGCTTACTTGTTTCATCTAATTGACTAATCTCCTGACTCGATTGATTCAATGAACCCATCGGCTTAATTGTCCGATCTATTTGACTGATCGGTTTGCTTGTTTGATTAAACTGACCAATCAACTTTCTTGTTTGATCTTATTGACCAATCAGCTTACTTGCTTAATCTAATTGAGCAATAAGCTTATTTGCGTGATCTAATTGACCAATCAGCTAACTTGATTGATTTAATTGACCAATTAGCTTACTTGCTTGACCTAAATGACCAATCAGCTTTGATAGGATATTAAGCAATACCTGTGATGTTAATGACAAACGTAGTGTTTCTTTTTATACATTTGTCTTACCTTTGTGTATATACCTTTATTTTTTTTAAGATTAACACATGCATAATTATGATCAATGGAAAGTGCATAATAATATAGTTATGTTATCAATCTTATGTGTATAAATATTTTTACGAATGTTTTATTTTTTGCAATACAACGAAGACAATTTTGATACGTTTAGCAGTTTCTATCCAAAACATGATTGTTGATATGTCTTTCATATGTTATGAGCAGAAGTACAGGATACATTATAGAAATAATATATGTAAATATATATTTTATTTGACAGTGTATTCGTCTGAACTGATGTAAATAATACTTAACTAACGAATGTGTACGGCACAAAAAACATGATCGGTTCAGATGTTTAAAGCATGATATTTTAGAGTTATTTCAAGATATTTAAAACATATATCATATTTCTTTAAAGTAGAAGTTAGAATTCTAAGCCGAATTTAAATGGAAAAATAGCTTCAAAAAGGAAAAACAAAATATCCAAAACACTTTCCATGTATCACAAAAAATATTTCTAAAACAGAGCTTTAACTACAAATAAACACCCGAGTACGGATATGACCTTTGTCGACTCGGGATTCTGTCGTTTAACGACCAGCACTGAAGTTTAGCAAAGTGACTTGAGTAAAATGTATCGGAATTCCGATGTTTCACGTCATGAACCGATGTTTAACGAGACCTCCTAACTGGATTACGAGGTTTAACGACAGCAGTATCGCAAAGCTTTTGTTTACCGATTGGGGTCGAGTTAAACAACTGTGATGTAAAAGGACATTGTCTCAGAATAACAAGGTCGACGGACCAAGGTTTAACTACAGAAAGCTTATAGGACTGGGAATTCTGGTTAGGTTTGGTTTAACGAGTCCAAAAGTCACGTAATAGGATACTGAATCCGAATTATGAGGTCGAAGGACCGAGGTTTGGCGATAGGAAGACTATAAAATTGTGGACTTGGAATTCAGATATTTAACGACATGTAATTGGTACGTAATTAAAACTAAATTTTAGTTGATATCGTATGACTCCATCCCACTACCTGTATTTGGAAGAAGTAAACAAGTTGTTAGGTAGCTCTTAAGTGATACTAGACGGAATGTTTAGCCAGGTGTAGCACATTTTATCATCAAAATCAAATAACGACAAACTATCCGCACACTGAAAATGTCAAACGGCTGACACAAATAAATGTAATTTGAAGTGAAAACCTGATATAAAACGATACATATATAAACTAAGTGACTCATCAGATCACAAAAATGTTTGAATTTTAAGACGACCTACAAGATACAATCTCAAGCGTCATGTTCACCATAATACTCCACGATATATCAGATACAGGGATATGTTTCTGATACTTTTTTGTAACACTTTATATATCAATTCCAGGTTAACACGCTCCAGTAGACCTTAGCTATAATCAGTATTGGGACTTAACAAGCAGGCCATTGGAAAGTTTCCAAATATATCGATAGTAGGGGGAAGGGGTTGTGCGTGATAAAAAAGAAAATAATGTTTTTTTTTTTGTTTTTTTTTTAAAGAAAATAGTTTATTTTTTTTTTTACATTTCATGCCACAGTTTGAGGTTCTTTTACTGCGACTAACAATCCATGCCGAAATCACGTTTTTTTTATGAATTTTCTTTATTTCTTTGTGATATTTTCATAATGATTCCGAAATGAATTCTGCGTATATTCGTGTGTATTATATAAGCGAAAGTTACTACCAACCAAAAACTTTCTTTTCCCACCAATAATGGAGTGTTCTTTCATGTTGTTATATTTGTGAGTATTCTTTGAATGCCTTGCCAAAGTGCCATACTGCATAATGATATCTTGATGACATGTTAATGTGTAAAATATTATGTTATGTTATTAAACAGGATCTAATTTTCACTTTCCTGTGTAAATTTAAGATTTTTATATGTTGTAATAAGTACAATGTAGATAGAACGTTTTTTTTATTTCATATAAAGAAACCATTAAAAGATTTTTTATAAGACGTTAACATGTGTTTGATTTCATTATTAACATTGCTTCACAAAAGAAAGTATCCTCTCGTTGAATCACTGTTTTAAATACAAAATCGCAAAAAAAACCCTTTTATTCGAGCTCAGGTATTGACTTTTCAACGTTTCGAAACCCGGTTAGCGTCGAAAGGAAATCTTTGTCACCCGTTATTTGGACAAGTTTGTAAATGCTACAAAACGTTTTAGTTCCACCTAACGGAGTTGTGATTGGCTGTATGTGAACAAACACTTAAATGATCTGTGATAGGCTCTAAGGAAATAGAAAATAGGAGCTGTGCTTTGCTGTATGGTAGCAATACGCGGAGCTGTTATGGTTGGAGTTTTCTAGCATTAAGCGTGGATTTAAACACAGAACAAATCTTCAGTTTAACCAATTCATTATAGTATGAATGTATTTGAACGCTTTGTTGCGTTGTATTGATGTCAAAATGTGTAAAATAAATACTGGTTAGTATACCGACACTTTAACACTAGCCCTCCACCACTGGGTTTCGAGTTCGAAACCTACGTCGGGCAGTTGCCAGGTACTGACCGTAGGCCGGTGGTTTTTCTCCGGGTACTCCGGCTTTCCTCCACCTCCAAAACCTGGCACGTCCTTAAATCACCATGACTGTTAATAGGACGTTAAACAAAAACAAACCAAACAAACCAAAAGTATACTCTTGGCTAAACGATACGGCTTCCATTTCGTCCAAACAGGCAAATTAAATAAATTCTCGGAAACAATCCATGTACATAATTATTCATAATAATGAAAAGAGTAGTCTTAACAAACATTTAAATTCGTTTTATTTATAAACGTAGTAAAATATTGCGCAATATATAAAGCTATCATAGAAAATTAAAAACAAACCACAACAATCAATATCCAAAGGATATCGCGCTCATCACAGTCGAAGTATTAAAACATTATCAGTTTAATATTATATCAGAATGGCGATATATCACGGCAACATCATTATGCTTCAAATTTTAATACTAAGCAAGATATATATCACTCAGTGACTCACTCACTCACTCAACTCATTCGACTCACTCACTCACTCACTCACTCACTCACTCACTCACTCACTCACTCACTCACTCACTCACTCACTCAGTGACTCACTCACTCAGTGACTCACTCAGTGACTCACTCAGTGACTCACTCACTCACTCACTCACTCACTCACTCACTCACTCACTCACTCACTCACTCACTCACTCACTCACTCACTCACTCACTCAGTGACTCACTCACTCACTCACTCACTCACTCACTCACTCACTCACTCACTCACTCACCTCAAAGGAAACGTGTATTTAGATGAATTTATAAACACAATGCAACAATAAAACACATGTAAACATAATAAATTCTCACATTATTCTAGAACAGGAAATAATCTCTGTACCATTTTCTTACTTAATCATTCACATGTCTAACAAATTGATATAACCGCTCAGAATCATTCAGATGATGATCAAATATATAGTTACAACCACCGACAAGGTTTCATGGTTTCAAATTCATGTAAGCTGGGAAGCAAACTTTCCCAATTATACTTTCGAGAAAATCCTGCCATCTCAATCAATGCTGGCATAAAATGAACATGTTAACTCTTAGGGTTAGTTCCAGTGTTCATCATCACTGAAAACAGCTGATTTTCCTGGCATTGTTTGGGGGTTTGATTACCTAAAGACTGCAATATGATCTTACAATGAATGTAAAACGGTATTATAGTATGTGTTCTCCGAGTTGTGGGTACCAACTGTGCGTTCATGCAGCAGTGCATTTATGGGAATCTGAATTGCAAATTATCCAAAATTTACAAATGGGTAGTTATTCTATCCTAAAAACGGATCACCTCACAGAATAGAATTATTTTGACGCTGTGAAGAATTCCTGTTGCATTTTACATAAAGTTGTGAATAATAGCCAAAGAAGGGACTTTATGCTTTTATGTTTGTATAAATTTTGCTTATTGCATATATTGCAATTAACTAGAGTCATGTTATACAAAAAATAAGTCAAGATATCATAGCATAATACATTGTGATGTCTTTATGGCTACCACTAACGATAATGATTTAATTAACAATGTATAGGGATTCATTGTGAGGAACATTGTTGTCGAGAACAATTTACACTTTATATGAAATATCTTAGATGACATGAATTTTCCAAACGTGGGTTTGTTTTTTCAATGAGTAGATATTGTCTGATAACGAATTTTAACACTCTATTGATATCGTTTGTTATTTTGTAAAAACAGATATCAAAAACATAAAACTTTCTATACAGCGCTAATAGGGTAAATCGAGGAAATGTACATATCTAAACAAAGCTAGTATGTACAAGGGAAAGGGCGATGACTCCTACTGGAAAATTCTGACATCAAAATTTGGCCATAGTCAGTGCTACTTATGCAATTTTGAGTTATATATATTTCGCTCTTAGAGTTCCGAAATAGCTAGTTAACGATTCCTTAGTTACTGCATTAAGTCCTAGAGTTCCGATATAGCTAGTTAACCATTCCTTAGTTACTTAGTTACATGTAAGTCTAAGAGTTCCGATATAGCTAGTTAACCATTCCTTAGTTACTTAGTTACATGTAAGTCTAAGAATTCCGATATAGCTAGTTAACCATTCCTTAGTTACTTATTTACATGTAAGTCTAAGAATTCCGATATAGCTAGTTAACCATTCCTTAGTTACTTAGTTACATGTAAGTGTAAGAGTTCCGATATAGCTAGTTAACCATTCCCTAGTTACTTAGTTACATGTAAGTCTAAGAATTCCGATATAGCTAGTTCACCATTCCTTAGTTACTTAGTTACATGTAAGTGTAAGAGTTCCGATATATCTAGTTAACCATTCCTAAGTTACTTAGTTAGGTCTATAGAGTTCCGATATAGCTAGTTCACCATTCCTCAGTCACTTAGTTAAGTCTTAGAGTTCCGATATAGCTAGTTAACCATTCCTTAGTTACTTAGTTACATGTAAGTCTAAGAATTCCGATATAGCTAGTTCACCATTCCTTAATTTCTTAGTTACACGTAAGTCTAGAGTTCCGAGCTAGTTAAACCGTCCTTAGTTAGTTAGTTAAGTCTAAGACTTTTGATATATCTAGTTTACCATTCCTAAGTTACTTAGTAGGTCTATAGAGTTCCGATATAGCTAGTTCACCATTCCTCAGTCACTTTGTTAAGTCTTAGAGTTCCGATATAGCTAGTTAACTATTCCTTAGTTACTAGTTAAGTCTAAGAGTTCCGATATTGCTAGTTAACCACTCATTAGTTAAGTCTAAGAGTTCCGATATAACTAGTTAACTACTCATTAGTTAAGTCTAAGAGTTCCGATATAACTAGTTAACTACTCATTAGTTAAGTCTAAGAGTTCCGATATAGCTAGTTAACCCGTTCGTAGTTACTCAGTTAAGTATAAGAGTTCCGATTTAGCTAGTTAACCATTCCTTAGTTTCTTAGTTAAATATAAGAGTTCTGATATAGCTAGTTGAGCCGTCCTTAGTTTGTTTATGTTATCAATTATTCTTTGTTCTATCCGCGTCACCAGTCTTATCAACTTTACTTATCCTAATATTTTTCATTTGAAAACAACAAAATGTAATAACAGTTTGCTTTTAAGATTTTTTCCGTTACTCCAATACTTTTCTATGAACAAAGTTGAGAAATCCTCTTGACTTAGAGAACAATGACGAAACTGTAGCCTGCAGTATACTTATAACTAAAACACTACTATTCAACACATTCACACAAAACATTCAACAACGCAGTTATTTATATAAATATCCAAGGATGCACTCTTTTGAAATTTAGAAATTTTCTTTAGAGAATCCTATCTTCATTTTCTCACATTCTTCTTTAATTATCTTCCCCAGGGCTGGCGCTCCACAAAAGAACACCTTTATTTTTCCACGATTCTCTTTGATTATCTTTTCGAACAGCTGTCAAAAATGAAAAAAAGGGAAATAAACTTATAATTAAATCTGTGTTGTAATATGTACTGGGTATACACAACGATGGTTGAGATTAAGAAAATTTAGATAAATGTTATCTGAATGAGCTTATTTACAAAAGCAGTATATATATGTGTGTGTAAGCCTGGATCATGTTCAGAGACTGAAGCTTGTTAGTTGCAAAAGGTTGACTCGCATTGTTGTTAAAACGTTATTTATTGAATGTCTGATGAGCTCTTGCGAGTCCACAATATATCATTATTCAAAATGAATAATGTTTGATGTTATGGAAAAAAACAGTGTATTTGCTGACTATAATGATGTAGCAACAAGGATGTGGTAAACATGATGGTACTGATGATGAGCATTAGATACATGCAATGTATACAGCCCATGTAGCTCAATGTTCATCATCACCATATATTTATATTTAAATATTCGATAACGGTCTACTAATTTATGATAGAGATATAACAGTTTACTCATTTACGACAACGATATACTAAATGCAAAAGCGATACGGTAATTTGTGACAACAGTATATTAGTTTACGACATGATCATGCTACTTTATGACAGTATGTTTATTTTCACCAATAGTAGAGTTTCTTATATCAACTTTCTTGTTATCCTACCTTTCCCCAGTTAGGTCGTCCTGGTTCCGTTTTCGTCTTCAAACCTGTTATCATGTCTTTGTTTTCTTTCTTGTGCATCAGATCCAGCGCCATCTGTAGGCCGATGCCTTTCATATCTGTCTTTTTCTGTGCCGCGGTCATAAACATGTGCATATCTATGATCCTATGAGAGCCAGCTGGGCCACCATTTGTCTCTATCTCAGCCTGATCGACCTCTAACTGAGTCAATAGTGACACGAACCACTCAAATGCTTTTTGGTCCCGATTCACCCATACAAAGTCAACCTAAAATGAAAGTAAGGATTTAAGAACTGAGACGATCAGTCAAAGAGCCCAACGTTATGCAAACTATGTTGAATGCTAGCCGTAATAAGTTTGAACTTTACTTTAGCTCAAAGCCAGAGGTGCCAAGGTTGGATCCCCAGCGGAGGCAATGATTTAAATTCAAATAATCATGTACATGTACTCTGTTATATTGACACCAAAAGTAAACCTTTATTGAATGCAAGCATTCTATATATGCATATTTCATACAGACGCGTGTGATTTGACAAAGGTGATTCTGGTACCGACGAAATCAAGCTAAATAAAACATAAACAGTCCATGTTGAAGATAAATTTCCCAATAATGACGTAGGAATTTATCAACGTGTGGGTGACGGCGTAACATACTGAGGTAATGTGTCTGATCTGACTACAAGCGTAGTGTGTTTACATATCGATAAGTACAGACATTAAGTGTCTATGGTTTTACGATTTTCAATGTAACTTACAGCTTTTACTTCGTATTCATATTTCAGGGTATTTTGGCGAGATATAGTCATTGGAAATCTATACAGAGTAAACATCTCTTGGATGTTTTTTTTTCTTATTACATCAGGTCATTTAAGTATTTCATTATAAATGGTGTTGCTATAGAATAACTATGATTGCAAACAATTAAACTGACCTTTTTAAGTTTCATTGTGGTCTCTGGGATTTCGCCGTAGAAATCTTTGTGACAGTGTGGGCATGTCCGTAACGATGCCTTATAACGATACATAACACTCTGTAGTATAGACGCCATGGGTGTGATTCCTATTCCTGCTCCTACCAACACCGCGTGCTCTGTCTCGTAGATCTCTCGAGTAGCAGTCCCATATGGCCCGTCTATAAAACACTGAAAACAATTCAAATGATAGTTATTAAGTCGACATTTTGTAAACGTCTTATAAAGAAACTAAAATCAACCGCCGTGTATATGTACATGTAGTTATTAATACTAATAATAATAATATATTTTAACTATAAACAGCGAAGCAATTAAACTTGTTTCAACTTTGACATTTACATTATTGGTATCTTACAGTTGCTTTCTGTCATTTAGTTACATGTAATTATATTGTGGAGTCAATCATATTGCAAATGGAAATAAACTGATAACAAGAGAAATTGTTAACCACAATTGACGTTATGTCCGCAGTATGTACATGTATCAAGATAACAGATTATATATTTTACATTATAAGCAATGTATTAACATTATATTAACATAACAGATATGTGTCTAAATAACATTTTTTTTGGTATTATTTTATCAGTCCACTGACTGTCTTGACGAAGGGGATTGATCTATCTGTCTATGAGAATATGATTAAATTGATTTTTTTCGTCTTTTTATCTGACGAGTTGTCCGCCCTTTTTTCAATAGCATGACTTAGTGATCTCCCCTTAGCACTACAGATGAGATAAGGACTTGCTTTGGGAAGACATATTCTCCACAGAAATTGTCTTTGAAAGGCAGATTACCATAAGAAATTGCCTTTGTAACATAGTTTGGTATTATATTCTTGACCAACATATTCACGCTATGAAAAATATTATTGAAGAGGTATGCATAAATATAACATGTTTATATGATTATTTCTCAAGCGCAGCTATAACATTTTGATGAGTATCATATCTTTATCTGAAAATCATAATTGTGTATGAGTTGATTTTTAATAAAAGTGATCGCAAATATCTAACTTACCTGTACGCGAACCGCTTTCGTCTTTTCTTTTCGTCTCAGTCGAGATTCTTCTTCCTTGGAAAATGACATGCATCATTTATTGACTATCATAATAAACTAACCTATAGCAGAAACAAAATAGTGATACTCGTATAGTGAATACGAAAGAAAATAATACAAAATATGAATAAAGTATTTATTTGGATGTAAATCCTTAAAATGAATGAACAGTGATAAATAGATGTTCCTCAAGGATAAGCGTCTTCTACTTCACGTCTGGCTTCATATCGCACGAGAAAGTAGAATATTTCCCACTCAGACCGTGACGTCGGTAAAAATCATGAATTACGTAAAGTCACCATAATGTAGAAGTCGACTACTTCCATTTTTGATTATTTGTATTGAATCAGTTGGAGTCTGTTGAATTATTTGAAAATCTTATTGATATGCTGTAATGGGGATGGCTTGTAATAAAAATGGGATATATGTTAAAATAATAAGAGCGATATTGAATAGCAAATACCACATGCGTAGACTGAGCACAGAAGTATTCTATGCATGTAACATCTTAATTTCAAAGGGTTGGAGGGTGGTTTAAATGTAATACTGAGATGTACATTAAACATCAGATTGTCTCCCTTTAACACCCAAGCAAAAGATTGTGTTCCTTTAACGGTTCTTGCCTCCCTGTAATATGGATTATTCTATCAGGGAAAGCTGTTAAAATAAAAAATATCACAGAATAAACTTTGCTTCAGAAATGTTCACGGAAACACCAGCTGGCAGGTAAGTGTACAGGATTTGATTGACAAACACATAAACCCCATAAACACATATCTGATATCAATAAACGGCACGAGCCGTCGTTTGTTAAATTTATCGAAGGTCAACACAAATACATGACCTTAGTCTTTTAAAGACGTCGTGTGTATCTAATAAAATATAGCGAAGATGGTTCTTCAGGTTAGGAAGTATGCTTTATGTAAGGATATTCGTTTAAAACCAATAAGTGTTATAGTGGAAGTGGTAGGATTTTGGCATAATACACCTTTTCCCATATATATGTAAACAGTACATTTTATGCTGAACGTGGTGTAGTGATGTTATAAAAAAGAGGTTACTTACTAGTTCTATCTCAATATTCTCCAAAGGTGACCGCCTGATTTTACCTACAAATGGCAATGACAAGTGATGTCAGCAACACAAAAATACATAAAATTGTAAGATGAAAAGTGGCTAGATTATAATAACATTAGACGAAATCTCCGAAACCATTATTCTGTTATTAATATCAATTAACAATAAAAACAATGTTATCGATATAGTTACTATTTCGAGACTACCTATTTGGACTTCCTATAGTACTTTCTCCTAGTATAATCACAGCTGTAATATTCATCTATTATTATTAAAAAAACCAAAATAGCCAAACTGATCTAAACTGTATAGCGACTGCACCTCCTCTATATTTGGTTCAATTTTCGCCAATTTAGATTTTCTTTATTGGTCCATCAATGTTTTCGTGTTGTTTTCAAACATTTCCTTCTATCTTCATTTAAAAGAATTACATCTTTAAATCAAATTCATTTCTGTAATTGATTTGTAAGTAATCTGCCAAACAGTACAAAGCCTTGTCGCGATGATGATAACACTTTAGTGATAAAATGACGTCATAACAACGCAATTTTTATCCATCAGAATCATTATTTGTGGCATATTGCGAAGCATTTCCGTGACGTTGAACAAAAAAAATCGTAGCACTGCTTTAGACTGCATTTATGAAGTCATAGATGCAACCCTAATTACCATTCGGATAATGGAAGACTTCGGCACCAAATGTAAATTTGATGAAATATTCTGCAAATGTAATTTGGGCTCAACCTTTTTGGTATGAATGATTTAAATCATATATGAAATCATTGAGGTACATGTAAGCTTGCTTTAAATTTGAACTCTATCTCATTTGCTTGTAAGGAGAGCACATGTTGATTTAAAACGTTATCTCGAATGGTGATCTATATCAATTATATGTGATAGGCCTGTAGAACAACCTGCAGTAGAAATTTATCAAACCAAATTTTCATTGAATTATTGAAACTGCAATAAGTGATATTCTGTTAATAGTTAGACATAATACACATTTTTTTCTAATAAATGAAACTTTAATGAATCGCTAAATCAGAGATTGTTTATGTATACATTTAAATTGTTATATTCTAATGTTATTGATATATGAGTTATTTCCCTTTACCGTAAATTATAGGTGAGTTACACACCCTTCCAGTGACGTCAGACAAGTTAATTAAATAGCATGCCTTATTAGGTAATACATAGTATTAATTGAAATGCTTGTGAGGTAAGTTTAAGTGAATTAGCTGTTATCAAAACAATTATTGAACATTCACAACTACAAATAAAAACTACCAAAACCAAACAATTATCACAACAGCACACACTAAAAAATAAATAAGTAAAAAACGGTGGATGGTCGAAAATATGCATTAACGTTAACGTTACAAACATGAGTGCACTAAGAAAACCTGTAATGATTTAACGAAGATCCCACTTCAAACAAAAGTTAATGCGTTAATGATATTGTCAGTCATTCGTAAATGTAAAAGGAAATTTTGTGGAGATAAAATCTTTACAGGTGTTAGTCAAAGATATTCCTAGACATTATGAAATTGAATGCAACTTACTTGTATAATTGGTTGTGATATTTATAATCTTAATCATACTAGTGGTCACAATTAAACAAAGATCCAATTACATTATTGCACTTAACAAGGTAACATTGTCAACATTTAAGATGGTCCTATGGATTACATGAAAATGAAATTACTTCACAAAGTCAAACTCTGTAAGCATCTTAGATAAATTGGATCATTTTTTTTGTTTTGCTAGTTGTAAATTATTATAATACAAAATCATGGCTCTGTTGTAAAAACTTTTGTAGAAAACAACTCATGCAAAATATTCGATTTTATTATGAATACTTACAATTTAACAGGCAGAACATGATTTTTAATCTTAATATACATTAAGTATGAATAAAACCACAGATTCTTTGATATATTCATGTCTTATCTCTTGAAACATAACAGTACTTAAATGTCCAAATTGGAAAAATTTACCTTATTTTTCAGTTTTATAAAGTATTGCATATCTACATTATTCACTATAAACGTAATTTTGTTATTAGTTTTTAATTGATACAATTTCAAGTTTCAACAAATACATTTATGTGTTTTTGTACAATCATTTGCGGATGGACATCATCCCGAACATCATAGGTATTGCGGACATGAAATAAACATAGTATTTTAGGCCGGACAAAAAACATGACGGACGGAACGACGGATGGCTGAATGAAAGAGACAGAAGACAGTGTTAGTAAAGAGCTATTACCTTCTATGCCTATGTGCCGAGATTTGCGCTTCTGAAGAGGAACTCGCACCACTGTCTTACCCTTCTCCAGTTCAGGGTCCAAGTTCTCGAAGTACTTGTAACATTTGTTCGTCCAATGACCGGCTGATCTCACGTGGAGCCAAATATGTCCTACATATAAACGCAAGTTTAAAATTCTAAAACATTCAAAGGAAGAAATGCAAAGGTCGATTATTTGTTTAGTTGTGACTTGATAAACCTTATCCGAGAAATATTTATAAAGTAATGTAAATGTGTTACATTTGGCTGCTATATCTTATCCTTCGCCGAAGACAGGAAATGACTAATGTATTCTATTTGATATCTAGACCCTATTTCAGTATTCCAGGAATTATACACTTATAGGTCTGATAGTAGAGCTAAAACAGAATTTAAGGGACGTTCCTGAACTTAGGTCTGATACTAGAGCTAAAATAGAATTTAAGGGACGTTCCTGAACTGTGTATTAAGTCAGGAAACATTGAATAAACCAGCGTCTGGCCTGGTTGTATACATGAATTGTGCAAAAGTAAAGTTACATGTACAATGATTGTTTTGTAGCTGGCTATGCTGGATTACTACAGGACATACAGCTCATTTTGACAGAGCGTCTGTTTCGTGTTGAAGATTCAGGATCAGCGGTCATCTTCCCTGATCTATTACAGTTGCTATTTCGGGATTCGCTATCGTGTTTAATATAAAATAAATACCGCTTTAAACATATAGATATCAATTCCAGCCAATATCCAATACCAATCACTAAAATGCATTAGCGTTATGATTATACCTAGGTAGAATGCATTGTGATCTGATTACGACAAAATTTTATTTGGATCCTGATTATGACTCAATGAACAATCATGACAATAACCGGATTATTGCATTAAAAGTACAATAATTAAACACGCAAATAACGTTGTCATCATTTAACACACATCAAAATGACGTCATAAATCATCATCAATAATGTTCAAAATCATTCACCGAAACATTTTACCTTTCATCTCTGGTGCACTGCTGATGGTAAACGGATGCCACTCCTGTTTGGCTATGGCGGGAATCTGAATGAATACGTAGTCTCCAGCTTTGTACTTAAACTTTACAGGACGGGATATCACCAGATGTGTTACCTAAAGATACAGAAAAAACAACAATCATGACGTACCATGAAATAAAATGCATTAAACATTACAGGATATATATATATAACCTTACACTCGTGATGAACGATGAGATGAAGTAAAACCATTTTTTGTCCTCATGAACACCTGAACATGATTCCGAAGCATACTCGAAGTTTTCCTAGACAGCATGCTTAAGATGTGGACAAACCCGGTTTGGTAATTTCTACAATTATATATGCGTTTCCTAAAAATCTGTCCAAAAAAGAAATTATTTGCATTTATCAACAATATTCCCTGTATATTTAATAAGTATTATCGACATCTTCGATATATACTGAAGAGATCTATCAGTTGGAACCAGCTAATTAGTAAGTTTGGCTTTCTATATCTTACTCCCCATTTGTATTGAAAAGTGCTTTTATCCTGTTTGGCTTTTGTACAGTCCGTAAATCTAATGAAGTCATTTTGTAAATCATCACAAGATAAGAATATATTCATTATGACTTTTGTTTCCTAGATATGACATTATGCGTCAACACTTAAATGCTTTGTTTGGAACATTGGAGTCATTGGAAGGGCCACCTGGTGTAGGGTAAGAATTCATCAACACACATCATGTGATTTGGTTATTGTTTTCTGAACAGGGATTAATGCATCCCCTATAATGTACCGTATATTTACCCTAAATGATGTCACTGTAGATACTGGTCAATAATAGATGAAGTTTAAACATTTTCCCCATATTATGAAAAACTTACACCGGATGGTAACAAATTAACTTCCTCTATGTAAGTATTGCCGTATCTGGCCTTCTTGATCAATTTCGATCTCAACAGTTTCTCGATGATGAAGATCACACCGGGGCCCACGAACCACTTCCAGAAATTCGATCCGTGAATTATCAGCAGGATCCAGAATAATATATAGAGCATGTGGGTAGTGTAAAATACCTGTAAAATGAAAGTAGAGAAATAACACAGAAATAAAATGCTAAATATAGATTACTTATGTAAAACATATATCAAATGGTAATATATTACTGATGCTTACACTTACAGATGATAGATCAGACGTTGATGTGTATGGTAGACCCGTTATCAAACCAGCCACGGTTAACATCTTGATAAGTTGACATTACATAGTATATATCTTAAGTGTTGGTTGTTTGTGAAGTAGATTACGATTACGCTTCGGAAACTTCTAGTATCATTATCAGAGAAGTTTCATTAAAAGTTAATGTATATGAAGACATGTATTTTTTCATAGGATGTCCTCGTTCTTTTTAAGATTAAATTTAGTATTATCGTTTGCTAATGGCCAACCTACATGTAAACTCATTCACTGTGAATGTAATTACTACAAATACAACATATATGGCCGTTGTCAGAGGTCATCCTTTTTTAGCTAAACACTAGTGGTCTCTGTGGTCATATTGTCAGAAGTACCTTCCTTGGACAATGTCAAACTAGAAAGACTACAACGGACCATTCTTCTTCAGGAACTTAACCAAAAAGGACCCCCAGTACACTAGGAACTAAACTGGAAATGACTACCTCTACACTAGGAACCTACCGGGAAATGACCACCTCTATATTAGGAACCTACCTGGAAATGACCACCTCTACACTAGGAACTAACCTTGAATGACCACCTCTACATTAGGAACCTACCTGGAAATGACCACCTCTACACAAGGCACCTACCTGGAAATGACCACCTTTACACAAGGAACTTACCTGGAAATGACCACGTATACACTAGGAACTTACCTGGAAATGACCACGTATACACCAGTAACCTACCTGGAAATGACCAGGTATACACCAGGAACCTACCTGGAAATGACCACGTATACACCAGGAACATACCTGGAAATGACCACCTCTACACTTGGAACCTACCTGGAAATAACCACCTCTACACTAGGGACCTACCTGGAAATGACGACCTCTACACTAGGAACTTACCTGGAAATGACCACCTCTACACTTGGAACTTACCTGGAAATGACCACGTCTACACTTGGTACCTACCTGGAAATGACCACCTCTACACTAGGAACTTACCTGGAAACGACCACCTCTACACTAGGAACCTACCTGGAAACGACCACCTCTACACTAGGAACTTACCTGGAAACGACCACCTCTACACTAGGAACTTACCTGGAAACGACCACCTCTACACTAGGAACTTACCTGGAAACGACCACCTCTACACTAGGAACCTACATGGAAATGACCACCTCTACACTAGGAACTTACCTGGAAATGACCACGTCTACACTAGGAACTACCTGGAAATGACCACGTATACACCAGGACCTACCTGGAAATGACCACGTATACACTTGGAACCTACCTGGAAATGACCACCTTTACACTAAGAACCTACCTGGAAATGACCACGTCTACACTTGGTACCTACCTGGAAATGACCACCTCTACACTAGGAACTTACCTGGAAACGACCACCTCTACACTAGGAACCTACCTGGAAATGACCACCTCTACGCTTGGAACCTACCTGGAAATGACCACGTATACACCAGTAACCTACCTGGAAATGACCACCTCTATATTAGGAACCTACCTGGAAATGACCACCTCTACACTAGGAACCTACCTGGAAATGACCACCTCTATATTAGGAACCTACCTGTAAATGACCACCTCTACACTAGGAACATACCTTGAAATGACAACCTCTACATTAGGAACTAACCTGGAAATGACCACCTTTACACTAGGAACTAACCTGGAAATGACCACCTCTATATTAGGAACCTACCTGTAAATGACCACCTCTATATTAGGAACCTACCTGTAAATGACCACCTCTACGCTAGGAACATACCTTGAAATGACAACCTCTACATTAGGAACTAACCTGGAAATGACCACCTCTACACTAGGAACATACCTGGAAATGACCACGTCTACTTTAGGAACCTACCTGAAAATGACCACCTCTACATTAGGAACCTACCTGGAAATGACCACCTCTACATTAGGAACCTACCTGGAAATGACCACCTCTACACTAGGAACTTACCTGGAAATGACCACATCTACCCTAGGAACCTACCTGGAAATGACCACCTCTACATTAGGAACCTACCTGGAAATAACCACGTCTACATTAGGAACTTACCTGGAAATGGCCAACTCTACACTAGGAACCTACCTGGAAATGACCACCTCTACGGACGAATTCTAGTGAGCAGATAATCATGATTACAATGATGATGTCCAGCACCCATCCGGTCACAATGGCGGTACCGTATACCCATCCATACCCGGCGCGGTTCGTGAACAAGATCTCCCACAATGCAAGGTCGGGTTTGGATTGGTCAAGTAAGACTGAAACCATATTTAGAAATTGTCTTATACGATACGAAAACAATATGTTAATGAAGAAAGTAAGTCACCGTTTAATGTGAAACATATTTTAGATTATGTTTTGTGTTCTTCGAAAACCTGTAATCACGGTCAATGTACGATTTGATGTATCTATTTTCACATACACAGGGTATGTTTACTTTTAACACAAACTCCAGTCAAACTTGTGTACTTCCTTCTTTCAACGAGACTTGATTGTTTACTTAATAAATTTATGTGTTTGTTATTTGCAGCCTTTATAAATTATAAACAGCCTTTGATGTCAGGAAACATACCCTTTCTACATGTACTAAAGGACACTACAAGTAAACTGTTTTACAACGACCAGATAAAATAGTAGTTGGTTATATCAAAAAGTTGTAGGGGCTTTAAATAAATAAGATTGAAACAAGTTCGGAATTTTGAATTACTTCGTTACAAACAAAAATTAAGCCTCTTCACTCCAAGAAAGTTTTAATGTATTATAAAATAAGAAAACTTCGTGTCCCTCAAAAAGGTGGTTCAACTACCGTCGAAATAGTAATTGACAGATCTGTATTTTAAAGATATTCGCACAAGTTTTACGTTGTCCATTCGTATTAAGCACTCTAATGCGTACACACATTACTGGTATTATATTATGATTAACAATTTCTCAAAATTAATTAATATTTAAATTTCACATGTGTGTCTCTGGGCTATCTGTATTATCTTCTTACTACTTTCGGAGAAGGAATGAAATTTCGAAAATCAGACATGACTTAAACAGAAAAATAACATTGGCAAGGAACATGGAACTCTGTTTCATGAATTCCACCGAAAAACAATCGATTACAGCATTTTGCCAAACTTGGTAAGCTGAGTTTGTAAATGAAAGAGAAGACAGAATTTGCAAACCGAAGATATTTTGAGACATATGATATTGTTATTGGTGGTACTTACTTGCATTTCCTATGTGAGCGAAGGTGTGAACGATGGAATAAAAACCTATCATCCATCCAACCATTTTATGGAATAGAATGTTTTGTTCGAGCGGAAGAAACTTTGCTATCTTAGTCATCAAAAGATATGTAATTGATTTCCGTAACATCAACACAAGGATGAACATGCAATTAAAATTCAGGTTCATGCCACATATTCGCGCCGCTATGATAAATCCATTAGAGTTCCGATAGCTGTAAGCTGCGTAGGCTCCAAGCGCAATGTTGATCAAGAAGTACAATATTAAGAACACAACTTTCTTGAGGTTGTTCCGAAGATAGGCGACTGTGAAATATCGCCTGCGTGTCTTGTTCTTCTTTTTGTCGGGAGGCTTCAGCCACTGTGCCGCGCTTGAAATAGAAACAGGATATATATATATATATATATATATATTTATATCATTTTAATATTCTTGAAATCAAAAACACCGAAAATACGTTTTAGCCGTTTCCAAGTATGATAATGCGACAGATATTTTAATGTTTAGATGTTTAATTTAAACCATATTATTGTGTACGTTCTGTATGAATTTAACTAACGCAGGTCAAACTGCAACTTTCTAAAATAATTCATTTATAAATGTAGTACACCTCATTTTATTTGTAAGTATAAAATTTGAATTTAATGAACGTAAAATAGAGAAGTGAATACATTTTATCTCAAAAATTTATTTTGATGTAGTGTAAGCCGAGTTTTGTCCCTGTAGGACAGGTCAGACGGGGAATCATACATTTAAAATGGAATTTAGGAAACAACTCTAGTCACACGCTATTAAAGTATTTACAACACCGGAGCACTTTCTGGCATAATTTGCATTAAAGTGTCATCCGGGTCTTTGTCCAATAGCGTTATTGTGTTATTTTATAACGAAAACGAAACCGGTGTTAAGAAATAGTTAATTTAAGAAGGGCGGTCCCTACTCGATAGTTTAATAAAGATCTTACTTATTTGTTTCAATTGTAATTAACGGGTTTGCACGTACAATACAATCAAGTTAGTGTTTAAGCGTTCCGCAAGTTTTAATATATAACTGATGACTCATTGTAGAATAATTTGATGGGATTGTGATTTCAGAACGCTCAAACATTAGCAACTTCTTTTTTCTAAACTGCTTACTGACATCTTAGTCAATAATATAATTAAAATCGTGCTTTATTAGTTGATACGTTAAACATGGAACGTCACGACATGGTGAACTCTAGCTTTGGAAACTCGTCAGGTTAATCCTTGTGTCAATATTTACTTCGTGACGTGGTAGATGTCATGTGTAAATACACTGGCTTTATTTATAACGATTTAACACTCTATACTGTTTGACGAGACATCTTATAACTGGGGAAGAGCGTGACGTTTCTAGTACAAAACACACGATAACGTGCACGCATACACCTTAGGTACTTCCTGTTTGTACCTACAGGTCCGTTACCTGGTGTAAAGGATTAATATCAGCTGCTAGAAAGCATTTGTTCTCGCAAACATTTCTGTCAATAGATATATTTATATAAAACGTTTTAGAACATTTTTCTATCAATATTATTTATTCTTTGCGAAAGTGATGTTAAGGTAACAAACAGACAGGGCCAGGCAGACACAATGCGGTATCACTAAATAGGCTCAAGAATTTGAAGGTGATATTATTCAAAATGTTGACAGTATGACACTCTTTTCTCTTTGGGTGCTTCGGATGGTGCAAATCGAACTCACGCGTGACGGGGAAAGACAGCTGGCACGGACTATGACGCTACTTACAAAGGCGTGACGTCATCTTTTGATATAGCCTAACCACGTCGAAAATCGATAACGTCATTAATTTTGACGGATAATTAAGTTGGATGTTTTGGCATGTGAAAATCTTAGACTTAAGATATCCTTTTCCTTAGAACAGGTCCCGTGCAAAAAAATATATTATTCTGAAGTATTATGCAAGGTTAATATCATCAGAAGTGCACATAATTGCAATAACCCACTTACATTGCATCTAATAATGAACACTTCTTAAAAACTTGAAATGTTCGCGGCATGAAAGTTTTCGCTAATTTCATTATCAGAACTTTGATAAGCGTAAATAATGACCACAAAGTGAAAACGTTAATATACAAATTAACCTTCTCTGTCATTTTACCACTTGATGTATCCTTCATATACCGTATAATAGACAATCCGACCCCGTAAAGTTTCAACTATGCCGTGATTATATGTTGCACCATAAGTGGCCATTTCGTATACATGTGTAAGTCATAAAAAGATGAAGCAAATATATCGTATTTTTTGAAATCTAGGTGAATGCAATACGGAACAGCATACATGCCTTTCAAAATTAACAATTATTTGCCTATATTTCAAATATGACTTTTCCGACAGCTCAATTTATCGACATCCTGTAACTTCCCATCATAACCAACAGCACAGCGATAAGTTCACCTTCGTTGCCGACACTGTCTTTACTGACTGTCTTTACTGACAATTTTCCAATCCGACACATTGACTCAGTTCCATACAGCGTCGGTAAAGACAGGTTTCACTGTATCTGACACATTACTGTCTGTCTTTACTGACAATTTTCCAATCCGACACATTGACTCAGTTCCATACAGTGTCGGTAAAGACAGGTTTCACTGTATCTGACACATTACTGACTGTCTTTACTGACAATTTTCAGATCCGACACATTGACTCAGTTCCATACAGTGTCGGTAAAGTCAAGTTCAACTGTGATAATCAAATTCCGAACCTAAATAACCTTAACATCGCTGCAAAGTCCTTGAATATCTTAATAATTTAGTATATAATTCTGAATAGTTATCTTTCTTTATCTACATTGTATCACAATAGCCACAACAGGTATTTTTCACTTTCATAGGTTTGCACAATTCTTCTAAATTGATTGATTATGCTGAATGAGTCTTAATAGTTATAATAAACAATACAAAAATGTGATATCAAGGATATATTTCGTGAAATTTCAAAAATATTGATTAAACAATGTGTTTAAAAGCAATCTTATATTACTGATGATTACAAACTGTGTTGTATACATATTAAAACATTTGACTTACATTTTAAACGACAATATATGATTTAAACATTATCTAACTGTATACATTTTCAGATAAAGTATTGATATTTCTCTTTTATTGTTTAAACTGTAAGATGCACAGCAAAATGAGATTTTTTAAACAATATGTATTTTGAAACTATAATATTATTCATTTCTGAACTACAATGATTATTATCAATATTGCTAGGTATATCAAACGAAATATATTGTAACCAATATATCAACTAAACGTTGGAGTAGTATGATAATGAGTTGGAAAATTGAAATGTCACCAAAAAGGAGATAAAATACCATATTACATTGGGTAAGAAAGAACACATGCAATTCAATATTTTCATTTAATATTTTTTATAATTTAATTAACAATGATAAGAAACATTTTCATTAAGTTTAACATGTTTATTTTGCTCCAGATATTTAAAAACAAATCGATAAATACAAAATCCCGTGAACAACGATTACTCCGCTGACGTCACTATAAGTAGTTCCTTTTAATTTTTTTTATGTTATAAGATGATACTTTTTTGAGCCATTGAAATGCTTGTTACAAGCAAAATTAAATTATAATGAAGATATTTTGACATACACGTCTGTGGGGGTATGTCTCCAGTTGTATAAATCCTATCTCGATGTGACTTTCCATACAGACTAAAGATTACATATTTGAGTAGAGTGTATTTCCAATACTGTTTGTCGTCAAAATAAATACGACAAGTCACACGACAGACTCTGTAGATAAAATCATACCGTCAGAGATTAAATTCGTCTGTCAATTTTTTATTCATATTCTAATAAATGTCAATTATTTTATAACCAGAAGCTTACACTATGGGTTATGTTATATAGAATAATTATCTAAAAACTTGCAAATACTTCTAATACTTCCGAGGGCTGTGATATATCAAATCATTAAACTCGTTAAATGAATTCCATATTATGTATATATTTACTCATGCAAGATCCACTATATGTTAACTATCGAAACATGTTGACACTAGCGTTTTTGAGCAAGCTCCCACTTTGATGTGACCTTTCTGAGTAAACGCTAAGTATTTGAGTTGAGTATATTTACAAAGCATACTGATACTTTGCTAGACATTGATCCAATTAATATATCACCTAAGGAAGGCCATTAGATAAACATTGTATGAATACGTGATTATATATATAGACGTTACGCGTGATGTTGGTAATACTGCTTTAAAATACGTACGCCACTCCTAGTTCTAATGCTGGGTTATTCAGTTTTAGGCACATTTTTTGGACACCGGGGTCGACAAAGGTCACATATTACTGATAGCCGTAGGATCGGGTTCCCGCAGTGGTAGTGACTAGGTATGAGAGGATGTGAGAGAATAGGACATGTAAGGTATGGAATATTTGGTATGTCCAAGAGTTTTCACGATATGGTATATATTTCCAATACCAATGCGAAACTAGGTATATCAACTTATATCAATCACTCTTGTTGGCTCGGATGGAAGCGCGCGAGGGGTCTTACTGTGAGAAGAACCCAGAATACCTGAGAAAACCCACGTGGTCGAGCAAGATCATTCAACGTTGTTATATATGATCAGAAATCGAACCACGGTGACTAGTGTGTTACCACAGCGCTTCCCTGCTAGCCTACCTATCAATATACACTTGTGTACTTACAATTACTATACTTCATTTTGTCCTTTGCTAGATTTAAAAGTATGTTTTAATATTCTTCTTCAATTTTGGTTTATTTTGGTCTTATAGAAACCATTTTTAATATTTTGTATACAATTATCGACTGTTGAAGCTATAATGACTATTTAATAAATATGTATTTTATTATTTTCATGCCCATTTTGTACTGTTCCGTGGCCGCTAGTGCATTCCCTGTTGATTCAATTTTCAATTATTCAGCGTAAAAACTACAGTATAATTAAGACGATAAAAGTATTAAGAAATCAAAGAAGAATATTTTAATTCTCACCTTATTGTGAGATTCTCTAGAACGCCCGGGTGTTTTTCTAGTTCCGCTTTAAGTTCCTCGAACGAGATGGCGCCACTGTTGTCCTCGTCAGCTGAGTCAAACAAGATGTCGGTAAGGGCGTCCATATTCTCCTCGCTGATGGAGAGAGAACTCTCCTCGGTACAGGACATCAACACTGTTTTAAGTTCATCTCTGTCAATCGTTCCACTTCCTGTACTCGTGAAAAGTGAATAGCATTTAACTATGAATTCGAAAACAAGGTTCTTTGTTGATTTTGATTGAAAAATATTTTTCCTGACACTACATAATCATTATGTCGAGAAAGGTAATGACATTTTCATAGTGATACTTCATTGATATACCACAGACAAAACACCACCGCATCTCTCCTGGTCTATCATTCTGACATCGGACTCAGCCTGTTATGTCTCCCTGTTAATTCTGTCCAAAATGACTATACTACACTATATATCATAGTCAGTAACTTTGTTAAGCCATCGTTTAGACACAGAACAAAACACCCTACAGGGATGAAGGCTAAACTCCTAAAGTGGGGCAGTGTAAAGGGAAAATAAAGATGACGTATCCAACCTTGATCAGATCAGACCATGCAAAGTGTACGGCAGGTTAACACTGATACGCTTTAATAGTGTTAAAAATAAAAAATCTGGCCCCGGTTTCAGCAATTTTCCTTAACTTTCCTTCAATTAAAAATGTCCATAGGAAACCCATTACACAATTTAATGAAATTCCTGAAATGTGACTTTTCATGATTCAATAATTGAATAATTGATAAAATAATAATGAATTACTTTAAGACTTTTCTTATCCATTATCTCAGTAGGCAAATCTATATATACGTATAGATTGAAACTGTAAGCATGATTTTCTTTATTAATGCAATTTTTTTAACCTTTCATGTAAGTTCATCCTGCATGCAAAAATAAACCATCTATAATACTCGTATTAACGTAATAAGATAAGCTAATATCGTACCATCTACATCGTAAACATCAAAGAGGAACTTGAGTTTTTCAGCAGGTGTCCCCTTCGTGAGGGTACGCAGTCCATCCAGCAACTCATGTAGCTCGATAGACCCACTGTTGTCTTGGTCGAACAGAGCGAAAAATCGCTCGGCGAAAAATGACTGGAAAGAAAAGGTCATACATACTTTTGTTTTTATTTGAATATATACATTATTTGATTTTCAAACATACAATGTACATCTTCCTTAAGAAAAATATAAGTCATACTTGTTTGCAATATTATTTCTTTAAGGCTCGTATGAGAGACAAGATTGTATGATATTATATTAGGACTCTAAGGATCAATCTATCAACCGTGAAGAGAATATACTTCTGTCTGTGGTAAAAAGGTTTAAAGCTAAAATAAACTTTAAAAAATCTTTTCATCACTGTCTAGATTCGTACGAGGAAAAATAGTACCATTTTGGTTTGGGAATATTGGGGTCGTAGAATTAAACCGTAAAGAAAACATGATTCTTTCTGTTGTAGTTTTGTTTTTTGTAATATCAAATAAAAATAGAAAAATAAAAAAGTTGAAAAAACCAACAAAGCATTTAAGATGTGTCAACAGTAATTGTATTCATTCATTTTAATAGATTCTAACACATGTTTTATAAACCACATACTTTAAAAAAAAATCACTATCTATTTGTTTGATATTCGCGTTACACCAGTTTGAGTGAATAAATACATATCAGATTTATCAAGAACATTTGTGTTGATATTGATTTTGACAATACATATCCCTTTGACCTTGGCAAGAACACTAACAGAAATTGCATTATATCTATGACCTTGACATTGGGGGTTACTTACCCGTTTGACATGGAGAGCGTCCTTGAACTCCTCGAGACTGATTTCTCCATCCTCCCCAGCGATGGCTGTGAACTGTTGTTCTATCCAAGACAACCATTTCACGTCCTCCTCACTAAAACGGGGCAAGTGTGGAAAGAAAGTAAGAAATATATCAGTAATAGATTTATAATTTGGTCTTTTCTGCACATGCGCAGACGATTTCTGTTTAACGCTCACGGATTCCTCGTCTCTATCTATTTCATCATCCCACATGATGATAGAAGATTGCCTCACAAGACTAGCAAGATAATCCGCGCCTGCGGAATGTCACGTGTGAGGGCCGTAAAATCTGCACCCAGTAGGGGGGAATCATTCATGAGCCGGCATAACATAGCGGTTATTTCTTTAATCCTCTTGTTAAGACGAACATATTTCCAGAATGTATTTAAACGTATATTATTGGAATCATACAGATATTGACGAGATACCTGTCTTGTAACAGAACAGCTACATATCTTACATCGGTGACAGGTCATCAAACTGTACCCAACTGACGATTTACATTGTATTCTGGCATCAGCCACCACCACGGTTTTCCGTTAGCCAATGGTGAAATATCTTATTCATTAAATTCGCAAATGTTTATCCGTTCACTCATAACCCATTATTATGATAATCAGAACATTTATATAATCTTCGAGAGTTCAGTTCACAAAAACTGTGTAACTTATTTGTAGGCTAAAAGGTTTCGTAATTTTCCCGATATAAGTAAAAATAGCCATAACGTACATTTATGTAATCTTCGATTGTCACAAAAGGTATATAATCTATCTTTAATGCTAAAATCTATGTTCAATTTCCCTTTTAAAATACGCCATTACGGTATAACGTGGTATGAACTGCCCCAAAGTTTTATGCAATACTACAATTCTATAGATCTATCGATGACCATTTCCCTACAAATGAAGCTATAAATGGAGTTCCCTCAGTATCTTTATTACCAGTCACACTGTAAGCATACTGATAGGGTTATTTATATGCGGACGAGTGGCAATTTACTTCAATTGAAGAAAGGCTTCTGAATATCATTTATTTTATTTTATACAAATGTCCGTTTGATGGCCGGTGAAATAACCAGTTTATGGTATGTTTTTCAGTGACAGCTTGATGGTATGTGTATATATATAGACCAGGGATATTGTACGCTCGCCGTTTGATATGCATCTAAATCGGTTTTTAACGACGGTGAAATTATCCCCCTTTACATATACTTCATTTATCCTCAACAGTTTCATTCATTCACGCACAGCACGTTATGTCACGTCAACGTTGGAGGTAGAGGCTTCGGCGACATTTATTAGAATATTTTGGAAAGGTGCTCACTTTGGGTGTCATGAAACGGCAGCAGATTGGAAATTCTCTTCCCACGCCAGGTGCTGAACGTAGCATACCAATACAGAAATTCAATTATTCATGACTCAACATGGTTTATAATGGATTTAGCGAGCTCACGTGCTGTGAATTGTTAAAAAATATGACTTATTAGAAAATACCGATTGATATAAATGTACCCGCGAATTGAAGATTTATCATGCGATAACACCCAACCAATGCAATGTACACATGCCATTTGATACAGATATTAGCTTCATAAGTGATTGATACGGATACGATTAAAAACCCGAATTCGTTTATCATTTACGGAATACAATGATGGTTCTTACCTTGAAAATGTAAAACTATGATTAAGACGCCTGTGTCATGTGAACAATTGATGGTTCCTAACTTCCAATTCGTACGAGAGCTGTGACGGAGGAGGCACGAGTTTATGAAAGGCTATTACATTCCACTCGATATGACAACAACTGTGACGAACTAAGCAAGAAGTCATGACATTTGCAATACATTCCATTCGATACGACAATATATTTGACGGACGGTGCACGAGGTTATAACACTGCCCATATTTACCATTCGTTATGACAATACCCACGATGGATGGAAAACACTTGGATATGCCATGTCCCATACAATCCATTCGTCATGACAATATCCGAGACGGACGAAACAGGACGATAAGACAGCCCACATACTAGATTTGGCACGAAAATAGCTATGACGGACGAACCACGGAGTTATGACAGTGCCCTTACCTTCCATTTGATATGACAATAGCGGTAACTGTCCTTACACTGGATAACACAATGGGTTTGATTTTGTTCATAATTCCTTTCCACTAATAGCTAATGAGTTTCCCTCTTCCCGGGAAAACTAGGTCACATTAAAGTAGATGAAACCTCAATCGATAATTCAATCTTGGTATGTATGGACAAAACTATGAAACATTTTCAATTCAATTAAAATTAAATCCTTAATACAATCTGAACATACACCTACACGGATCCTGATTTGAAATGATAGATCAAAAGTAATTGATAGGCCCTTTTAAGTAAAATCCTTAAAGAATCCTGTAATGAGTACTCATATTTTTTCAGCCAATGAGAGACGCCTGTCTACCAATGATACCTTTGTGAAACGCAGCACTGTGAATGGACTTTGTATATTAGCACTATTATAAGTACCCACAGACATGACATGGTATATATATAGATACGATCTACCCTCCTTTGTCTATCGTAACGGTATGGAGAGCCCAGCACTTAACCGTTACTTATTTTAATATTTGGTGTAATAATATATTATCGCAACAGACTTCACGTTTATTTGTTTTAGGGGGTTTAACATCCTCTCTACAGCAAGGGTCATACTAGGACGAGTGTCGCAGGGACATCTGAGGGAAAAAAGGAAGAGAGACAGATTAGAGAAAGGAAAGAAAAAACAGAAAATGAAAGGAAAGATAAAGACTTGAAATGTTGTGATTGGGACTGGTGATGTGTTTTAGTCTCCTCAATGTATCTTACAATGACACTTACTTTATTACTGTGTTTTCAATTCTCGTTATTCATCTTTGAATGAATTAGGATAATATTAATTCACATTGAAAAATAAATGATAAGATAAACATGGAACTGCATTCTTCCTAAAATACAACATTAATTTATCGAATCCATTTTTGTGAAATAGATATTCGACTCCAAAACACAAACAAATTGGGTTCGTCATTACGTTGTCTATAAACATTTCGGTTAAATCAGTTATTGATTTCGAAAGTTAAATATAGGTTATTATCATGTTTGACATATTTGGGGGTCAACATTAACGTCCACATACTAAAAGGAATTAGCTATGGTCACGAGATTAGTTTTCAGGATCTGATATGAAGGCGATATATTTACTGTCTTGTCTACGACTTGGTCATAAATACTTAAATCTCCGTTATATATTGAGCATTTAGAGGGATTTAATATTGAAATAGACCAAACTCTGGTAGTCTGTGGAACCGCTCAATGATACATGTCATAGTCACAAGGACACAACTAACTGTAAGCGAAGGTCAAAGCTGTTGTCTCTATATAGTAATCTTAAGAACAAAGCTGATATTTATATCCAAAGCAACATATCAAAACAAAGGCTGATATATTTATATACAAAGCAACATATCAAAACAAAGGCTGATATATTTATTTACAAAGCAACATATCAAAACAAATGCTGATATATTTATGTACAAAGCAACACAGATCAAAGCTGATATATATGTGAAAAGCACAATTTTAAAACAGATCTGATATATTTTTGTACAAAGCAAAGCTCTAGAACAATTTTGGGCTTTTCATGTATAAAGTTATACATTCGGTCAAAGCGGATACCTTTTCGTGAAAAGCACAATTTTAGAACTGGCTGGCGTCTGTATGTACAATGCAACCCGCTGAAGCAAGACCAGGCTTTGTAAAAAGCAGTACATTATAATAAAGCTAATTGTCTATGCACAAAAAATGTCATTTACAGATTATAAAACATTCAAAATAGAGTTCATGTTATCAAATGAACAAAAACAAATGAAGCGCTTGTAGTACAGTATATATGCACCATTAACGTTACATAATGCGAACAGCGTCACAGGCGTTCGACAAGGGTAGCACTGCCTTTCTTCGTGTTTGTTGTTTCCAGAAAATCAAACTTTCCTTAATTCCTTCATTATGTAAGCTATCAAGTTCGGTAACATAACATTTAAACGTCTATATCTCTAAATCAGCGAACGTAAGTTTTCTGCATGAATTCATAACTACAACACTAGAGAGTTCTTATCTAAAATAAAACATGGATAAACAGTGTACTTCCGGGTATTTTGAAGGTAATTTTAAAGTGGAGGTGGTGATGTCCTCTGCGATGAGCAACATTAAGATATTTAGTGATTTCTTAACTGTTCTCAATGAAACATGTTTAATTGTCATGGAAACCTCTCGATCTATGACAATTAGTTAACTGGTGGCCCGGGAGTCCTTTTGGATGCTTGCTACGTCAATTGTATGCATCGTGTCCTTATAATAATGATTTACAAAATTTTATTGATAATGACTTCAACTATAGAATATTTCTCTCTCGAGGTCGTTCGAATTAATAACGCTTAAAGTTGTTGGTTCCTGGTGTGTTCAAATATTGTAAATCACTTATATTTCGCGTGGGATCTATTTTCGCGTTTATACGCGAGGATAATCAATAACGAAATAAAATCTTTCGGGATTATTTGTATGAAAATAACACCTTTTCGAGGAAACCGAGCTATAGCTTGACGTTATAGGAGTCTTATGGAGTCCACGATTTTAATATCTATAAGCGTTTGTAAAATATTGTATTCGCGAATTCTCTGAAAAAGTAAGTTCGCGATGTAAAGTATTCGCGAAATGTAAATGATTTACAGTACCAAGGCCCTAAAATAACATGTTTTTGAATGTATACACTTCGAAGGTTATCACTCTTTATTTCAGTATAAAAGCCACCAAGGGAATAACCTTTAAAAATCAGAAATAAGTGGCTGATTAGGGTGCGAACGTCCTTAAAATTGTATTTATTAAAAAGTGCAACTTTCTCAGCCAGCTAGCTCAGAAATGTCCTGTCCGGCCAGGGTATTGACCCCTACCAATGTAAACCCTTCGTCAAGGCATACCGTCATTTAGTGTTTATTAGTCTCGGGGAAATGTTTGTGTGCACACAGGATTATTGCAATCTTAAGTTAAAGGGAGATAATTCAATAAAAAAAAAAATTTTGGGGGGGATTTTACGATAAAAATAATATTTTTTAACTTTTAGAGTAATTATAAAACACATTTTTCAAGCTAAGTCATTTATAAAGCCATTCAAATGAATTAGTTTGTACCAAGCGATACCATATAAATTCTTTATATAGAGTAATTGGACGGAGACACTGCAAAAATATCGCTAATTTGATGATAAGGAAAGTATAGCTTTAAGTGTTTAACCGTGTATAGCAAAATAGGGCATTAAATCATCACCCATGCGGAACGCCTGAGCCAACACCAAAGCCTAATACATACGCATACATTGCATATAGTTTATATATATATGTTGTTAGTCTTACCTCTTCGGTTTCGCCTTCTCTCTAAAATAAAGTAGGTTAGTAAGTATATACATGTTACATTATACAGATAATACCTCTGATTTCCGACACATAAAGGACTCACACAACTAAATCAACCAATCAGCTGGTGTTTCAGTCCCTGAGGAAAATGTGTTTCTTAGGTTTGTAGGTATTTTCCCGAGTAAATTAGATATAAAATGGGTACTTTCTATATATGAGAATAAAGAGTAGGGTCTTGAGATTTGGAAAATCAAAAATATACAGTCCTACTGAAAATGGGGTCACTAGTTATAACATATAGTAAATTATTAGTTGTTCGAGTCCTAAATACGATTGTCGGAAATTACGGGAATAGAAATACCTCGGTTAAGCGGTCTTAACATGCTTTTCTAACATAAGCACATCCCCTGAGCTCTGGTACTGTTGATTTCATCGTTATTCATTCTCAATATTCTCACCAATATGTTGTCCGAATTTGTCCAAATCCATTAACAAGCAAGAACAATTAAACTAATATCTTCAAACTTCGAGGAGTGACGACAGATGTATCCTCGAAAGCATCAATCCTGAGCTAGTCCAAAGATAATGTGCTTTACTACAGCGGCAGTGTTTTTGTTTAAGGTCTAAGGTATACTTTCCGATGGGGCTGCACGTGTAAGCACAACGTAGAACGCAATTCAAGATCAAGAGGTCAATATTACATTAGCGAATAAATCTCGTTCTCCTCAACCCGTTTGGACCGGGGTTACATATTTGCAGACAAAATGGTTCCCGGTGCTATAAATCTTAACTTCAACAAACATTTTGTCACTTCCGCTTCCCTTCGACGCAGACCAAAATCTCCATTCGGAGCAAATGAAGTGAGACACAAGATTTAGAAAAGCTGGTGAACATTTTTGGTTAAAAGATGCATCAGCATTGCAATAATATACTGTACATTACCCTTACTTTGATTTACGCTAGATTATCTGATATAGACTGTATAGAATTTACAAAACAAGTGGCACAAAGCCGCCCAATATTCAACGTTTAGTAGCGGGTGAATATGCTAGTGTTACATACTTTAAGCCTACAAACAAATTAATACTAACCTAATCTGCGGAACATCTCCAAGGCTCGTTGGCTCTCCAGTTCCGTGTGAAATGTCTCCGTTTCCATCCGGGTGAGTCTCTTCCGGTGGCGAAGACACCGATGTCCGAATGTTGTCGACCACTTGATCCTGGCCGCGCTCGTCCGTGATAGAGATGGCGATACTATCGCCGTCCCCACTCCCTGTCTGTGAGGGACTAATTATCGGAGATATTTGTGCGGTAGGCGGGTTTTTCGTTCTATTTTTCATATTATTTTCGGTCTCATTGGTAAACACATCATCGCTTTCTTCCTTTTGTACAGTGTGTTTCAATTGAATATTTTCAACGTCAATCTTTACCTCTTTTTTCTTATTTGATTTCGTTGATTTTTGCGATACATTTGATTGCTTTCCATCGGTGTCTATAAAAGCTGGGTTTATCCTGCTAAATGAGAGTCCTTCAATATCTGCCATGTTTGTAAACGGAACTACATCTGAATCGGGTATATCTGTAGATGTTACGATAGGTTGGAATCTATTTTCAAAACAGTCTTGATATTTGGGTATTCCGTAAGGATTGCTGGTGACACTAGTTCCCGTATCTGGAAGATAACGCCTTAAAGTAAAACTGTTGAAAATCTCCTGGTTGGCTGTCACTGACTTTTTCCGGTGTCTAGGTCGCCAAAGACGGTTACCGTCAGAGAGATAGTAATTTACATAAACCGGATGTTCATTTTCTTCTTCGAGGTTGTTTTGTATTCCCACGTTTTCTTCGACACCGGAAGTGACGTCGATCCGAACCAAGTGTTTTGAAGGTTGTTTAGCCTTTTCACTTCCTGACTCGCTCTCTGCAATAAAAATAATGTAGGTATAATTCTGAATATCAACAAAATTTAAAATCATGGAATATGTCTTTAACTTCATCGGGATATGTATCCGTTGTTTAGATTGAAGTTTCAAGTGAATATAGAATTGAGAGTTTAAACAGCTCCAGGCTATCACGTTAAGACAATAACGTTTTACATTTTGATAGTGTGTTTCCCTAAACACGTGTTGGGTCTTTTGCTATCACTAACTATGATAAGTATTAGGATTCTCTTCATTTCACTCTGTCAAACCTTGTACATATACACGTATAGCCTTTTAATTAATAATTATGTATGTATTTTCAACATTTATAATTTCGATAAGAACACCTTTTTACAGCCATGCGGATTAATATGCTGACGGAATGTAAAATTAGACATTATCATGCACACACAATTAAATATCTTGCAAAACGTAAAGCCCAATAAAACAAATACTTTTACTCATATATTCAGGTTGTTCAAACAATCAAACTAGGGATGACTAAAACCGCTTCAAACTTCTGATCTGCCGTTCTGGGAATTAAAACCACAGGACATTTTGTTCAGGAAAGAAGGAAATAGCGATAAGGTATTTTGTCCAATTGTTCTTTTTCATTGTTACTCTCCAGTATCGTCCCATGTCTTAACCGATTGAAAGGAAATAATGTAAGTTTAAGTGTTTGCCTATTATAGATTAAAATCAGCAGCCTCTACGTTGGTGTCTGCACGCGCTGTGCGTCCATCTCGCATTTGAAGTCGGGCAAACCGCCATGTTTCGGTGCAATTTTGATAAAACTAGCATCTTTGATGACCCGGTAACTTATTGTTCAAAAATATCTAAAAGTGCTTCCTAATTATAAGGATTGGTACATTTATCTATAATCCGAAATATGTTTCAAGGTTTTTAATGTTCATCATCAAGCGGATGTGTTATACAATTTACATGCATACCAAGCTTGAAGCTATAATCTCGTTCATACCTAAACATAATCTGACATTTAAAAAATAATCTGATCTCTCACATGCCAATAATTTTTGCTAACATTCAGGAAGAAGAACATTTTTTTTTATATGTACCTCTCAAATCCTTCCATGATCAACATAACAAACGAAATGACGTCACGTACCATTTGTTACACTCCACATTATACCTTATATACACAAATCAATTGTCATTCGGTAACGTAGTTTAACCTTTTTTTAATTTAAGGATTTTACAGAAAAAATGTGTTCTTTGATAAATTCTCTTCATTATCGATCATTCCCGTAATGTTTTCAAACTCTAAAATTGCTGACATAAAATAACTCGACTGCGGTGAAACTATCGTCTTGTGCAAAGAAAAATTAACAATATTAAGTTTAAGAAATAGATTACTTACCTGCTTTTCAATAAGGAAAATAAAGTCAGTTACCCTGAGAACATTTCAAAATTAATTCAAATAATTCACACACGTGGAACCTTTTAAACAAACCATATATCCGGAGATCCTACGCGTTTGTTTCCGTCACCGACTCTTCACGTCATAATACCATTCAAGCGTCGAACAGAATTTGCTTCTCTCGTCACCAGAATGTTTGTTTAAGGATTTACTTATCTCGAGAAGATATAAATGTTTGTTGACTCTTTTCATTAACACGATAAGGAATCCCTACGTGGATCAATCAGTAAAATGTCTATCGATAGTGACGTCACAAGGGTATTTCGATGTGTTGTTTTCATTTTAGCTACAAATGATGAAATATGAATTATATTTACGCTTTCTAAAGTAAAAAAATCCGTAATATTTCAATCTAGTCACTTTTTTACGTGCAGATTTGTGGGGTGATCAAAGGATGTGTAAATGCAAACAAGGTTGGTTCATTATAACACGTCGGAAAAAATCGCGGAACACAGCAAACACAAGTTGTATAGCGAATGTTGTTCTACAATGAGATCACCTTACAATGAAAAAAAAAATGTTGCGCAGTATTTGATGAAAGCTGAAAAGCCATTCATATATAAGTGGGTAAATGATTAAGTGTTTGCTGAACAGCGTGGCTATAGGAAATATAATTAGCATATTAAGCGAAATTTTAAATAAGTCTTGTCGATTTGAAGCGATTTTGAGCGAGAATAAAATCAAGTTTTTTTTTGTTTTTGTTTTTTTTCTTCTAGCTAGAGTATATCTTATCTCTATAGTCGGCATAAAGAGTGCAAACTTGCTAGCCCGCATATTTCGACTGACTGTATAGTATGATCTCTTAGAGTGTGAAACCTTGCTAGTCTGAACATTTTGAATCTGTGTAGAATGGGACAACGTTTGTCTAAAAATTTCAATTAGTACACGAAGTTAGTCTGGACACTTTGGTTTGTGTGTACAGAAGAACCTTGTTAATCCGGACACTGATTTGTGTGTACAGAGGAACCTTGTTAGTCCGGACACTGGTTTATGTGTACAGAAGAACCTTGTTAGTCCGAACACTGGTTGGTGTACACAGCAGAACCTTGTTAGTATGGACATTGGTTGGTGTGCACAGCAGAACCTTGTTAGTATGGACACTTTTGTTTGTGTGGACAATAAAACCTTGTTAGTCTGGACACTTTGGTTTGTGTGTAAAGTAGAACCTTGTTAGTCTGGACACTGAGGTTTGTGTGTATAGTAGAACCTTGTTAGTCCAAACACTGGTTTATGTGTACAGAGGTAACCTGTTAGGCTTGACTTATTGATTTGTGTAAAGTAAAACCTTGTTCGTCAGGACACTGATGTTTGTGTACAATGGGACCTGGTTAGTGTGGACATTAAGATCTGTGTGTACATTATAACCTTATTGATGTGGACACTGAGGTTTTTGTGTACAGCAGAACCTTGTTTGTGTGGACACTGAGGTTTTCGTGTACAGTAGAACCTTGTTTGTGTGGACACTGAGGTTTTTGAGTACAGTAGAACCTTGTTTGTCTTGACACTGATCTTTGAGTGTACCATAGAACCTTGTAAGTCTGGATATATTAGTTTGTATGTACAGTAGAACCTTGTTTGTCTGGACAATGAGGTTTCTGTGTACAGTAGAACCTTGTTAGTCTGGACAGTGAGGTTATTGTGTACAGTAGAACCTTGTTAGTGTGGACACTGAGGTTTTTGTGTACAGTAGAACCGTGTTTGTGTGGACACTTAGGTTTTTGTGTACAGTAGAACCTTGTTTGTGTGGACACTGTAGTTTTTTGTACAGTAGAACCTTGTTTGTGTGGACACTTTTGTTTGGGTGTACAGTAGAACCTTGTTTGTCTGGACACTGAGGTTTTTGTGTACAGTAGAACCTTGTTAGTCTGGATATATTGTTTTTTATGTACAGTAGAACGTTGTTTGTATGGACACTGAGGCTTCTGTGTACAGTAGAACCTGTTAGTCTGGACACTGTAGTTTTTTGTACAGTATAACCTTGTTTGTGTTGACACTTTTGTTTGTGTGTACAGTAGAACCTTGTTTGTCTGGACACTGAGGTTTGTGTGTTCAGTAGAACCTTGTTAGTCTGGATATATTGGTTTTTGTATGTACAGTAGAACCTTGTTTGTCTGGACACTGAGGTTTTTGTGTACAGTAGAACCTTGTTTGTGTTGACACTTTTGTTTGGGTGTACAGTAGAACCTTGTTTGTGTGGACACTGAGGTTTTTGTGTACAGTAGAACCTTGTTAGTCTGGATATATTGGTTTTTATTTTATGTACAGTAGAACGTTGTTTGTATGGACACTGAGGCTTTTGTGTACAGTAGAACCTTGTTTGTCTGGACACTGAGGTTTTTGTGTACAGTAGAACATTGTTTGTGTGGACACTGAGGTTTGTGTGTACAGTAGAACCTTGTTTGTGTGGACACTGAGGTTTTTGTGTACAGTAGAACCTTGTTTGTGTGGACACTGAGGTTTGTGTGTACAGTAGAACCTTGTTAGTCTGGACACTGTAGTTTTTTGTACAGTATAACCTTGTTTGTGTTGACACTTTTGTTTGTGTGTACAGTAGAACCTTGTTTGTCTGGACACTGAGGTTTGTGTGTTCAGTAGAACCTTGTTAGTCTGGATATATTGTTTTTTATGTACAGTAGAACGTTGTTTGTATGGACACTGAGGCTTCTGTGTACAGTAGAACCTTGTTAGTCTGGACACTGTAGTTTTTTGTACAATATAACCTTGTTTGTGTTGACACTTTTGTTTGTGTGTACAGTAGAACCTTGTTTGTCTGGACACTGAGGTTTGTGTGTTCAGTAGAACCTTGTTAGTCTGGATATATTGGTTTTTGTATGTACAGTAGAACCTTGTTTGTCTGGACACTGAGGTTTTTGTGTACAGTAGAACCTTGTTTGTGTTGACACTTTTGTTTGGGTGTACAGTAGAACCTTGTTTGTGTGGACACTGAGGTTTTTGTGTACAGTAGAACCTTGTTAGTCTGGATATATTGGTTTTTATGTACAGTAGAACGTTGTTTGTATGGACACTGAGGCTTTTGTGTACAGTAGAACCTTGTTTGTCTGGACACTGAGGTTTTTGTGTACAGTAGAACATTGTTTGTGTGGACACTGAGGTTTGTGTGTACAGTAGAACCTTGTTTGTGTGGACACTGAGGTTTTTGTGTACAGTAGAACCTTGTTTGTGTGGACACTGAGGTTTGTGTGTACAGTAGAACCTTGTTAGTCTGGACACTGTAGTTTTTTGTACAGTATAACCTTGTTTGTGTTGACACTTTTGTTTGTGTGTACAGTAGAACCTTGTTTGTCTGGACACTGAGGTTTGTGTGTTAAGTAGAACCTTGTTAGTCTGGATATATTGGTTTTTGTATGTACAGTAGAACCTTGTTTGTGTGGACACTTTTGTTTGGGTGTACAGTAGAACCTTGTTTGTCTGGACACTGAGGTTTTTGTGTACAGTAGAACCTTGTTTGTGTGGACACTTTTGTTTGGGTGTAGAGTAGAACCTTGTTTGTGTGGACACTGAGGTTTTTGTGTACAGTAGAACCTTGTTAGTCTGGATATATTGGTTTTTATGTACAGTAGAACGTTGTTTGTGTGGACACTGAGGCTTCTGTGTACAGTAGAACCTTGTTTGTCTGGACACTGAGGTTTTTGTGTACAGTAGAACCTTGTTTGTGTGGACACTGAGGTTTTTGTGTAAAGTAGAACCTTGTTTGTGTGGACACTGAGGTTTTTGTGTACAGTAGAACCTTGTTTATGTGGACACTGAGGTTTTTGTGTAAAGTAGAACCTTGTTAGTGTGGACACTGAGGATTTTGTGTAAAGTAGAACCTTGTTTGTGTTGACACTTTTGTTTGGGTGTACAGTAGAACCTTGTTTGTGTGGACACTGAGGTTTTTGTGTACAGTAGAACCTTGTTTGTGTGGACACTGAGGTTTGTGTGTACAGTAGAACCTTGTTTGTGTTGACACTTTTGTTTGGGTGTACAGTAGAACCTTGTTTGTGTGGACACTGAGGTTTTTGTGTAAAGTAGAACCTTGTTTGTGTGGACACTGAGGTTTTTGTGTACAGTATAAGCTTGTTTGTGTGGACACTGAGGTTTTTGTGTACAGTAGAACCTTGTTTGTGTGGACACTGAGGTTTGTGTGTACAGTAGAACCTTGTTTGTGTGGACAATGAGGTTTTTGTGTAAAGTAGAACCTTGTTTGTGTGGACACTGAGGTTTTTGTGTAAAGTAGAACCTTGTTTGTGTGGACACTGAGGTTTTTGTGTAAAGTAGAACCTTGTTTGTGTGGACACTGAGGTTTTTGTGTAAAGTAGAACCTTGTTTGTGTGGACACTGAGGCTTCTGTGTACAGTAGAACCTAGGTAGTCTGGACACTGTAGTTTTTTGTACAGTATAACCTTGTTTGTGTTGACACTTTTGTTTGTGTGTACAGTAGAACCTTGTTTGTCTGGACACTGAGGTTTGTGTGTTCAGTAGAACCTTGTTAGTCTGGATATATTGGTTTTTGTATGTACAGTAGAACCTTGTTTGTCTGGACACTGAGGTTTTTGTGTACAGTAGAACCTTGTTTGTGTGGACACTTTTGTTTGGGTGTACAGTAGAACCTTGTTTGTCTGGACAGTGAGGTTTTTGTGTACAGTAGAACCTTGTTTGTCTGGACAGTGAGGTTTTTGTGTACAGTAGAACCTTGTTTGTCTGGACAGTGAGGTTTTTGTGTACAGTAGAACCTTGTTAGTCTGGACACTTTTGTTTGTGTGGACAGTAGAACCTTGTTTGTGTTGACACTTTTGTTTGGGTGTAGAGTAGAACCTTGTTTGTGTGGACACTGAACTGAGGTTTTTGTGTACAGTAGAACCTTGTTAGTCTGGATATATTGGTTTTTATGTACAGTAGAACCTTGTTTGTGTGGACACTGAGGTTTTTGTGTAAAGTAGAACCTTGTTTGTGTGGACACTGAGGTTTTTGTGTACAGTAGAACCTTGTTTGTGTGGACAATGAGGTTTTTATGTACAGTAGAACCTTGTTTGTGCGGACACTGAGGCTTCTGTGTACAGTAGAACCTTGTTTGTCTGGACACTGAGGTTTTTGTGTACAGTAGAACCTTGTTTGTCTGGACACTGAGGTTTTTGTGTACAGTAGAACCTTGTTAGTGTGGACACTGAGGTTTTTGTGTACAGTAGAACCTTGTTTGTGTGGACACTGAGGTTTTTGTGTACAGTAGAACCTTGTTTGTGTGGACACTGAGGTTTGTGTGTACAGTAGAACCTTGTTTGTGTGGACACTGAGGTTTGTGTGTACAGTAGAACCTTGCTTGTAAACTCTCCTAAACATTTCAGTTATGCCTAAATTCCCGGACACTACAGAACACTAGGACAGAGAAACGAACGCCGGAGTCTCAGACTCGGGAATGGGGATGGGTATAGTGATTAAAGCTTATGAACAGTAAAATCAGAAAATCAAGTTTTAGTCGTCAACTTGTGAAAAGGTTAGACATCTCGTCATTGCTGACAGTGACAGCCAAATCCAGCAGACACTTGACCTGAGTAACCCGGCGTGATCGTTTAAATGTCGTCAGCAGAGTAAACATTTCACGTTCGTGATGTAACGCTCCTCGCCATGGCATGTGTCGAGACACCTGTGAAGTTTAATCTGATTTAAAGTTCAAATATTAAATGGCAATCATTCAAATTTTGTTAACTGATAACTATGTATAATAATATCATACACTTGAAATGAAAATTTCTGTCAATTTTACATGGAATTTAAGTATGAAAATGGAATGTGTGGGCAAGCTAATTTAAAATCGTGTTAGTGATTTTCTACTTCTAGTCTGAATTGAGATAACCCGTCAAACAGGTGAGAAGATTACATGTATCAAACCTTCAGAAACGAGGCCAGGACAAGCTATTTATTTGAATATTAATAATCCGTGAATGTTGCAAACTAAAAATTGTTGCCGGTTTCATAATTAGAAAATCCACAAGCTTGTACCTTATACTAATTAATTCTAAATCGAGGAAAACACACTACGAACGTGTACGTCGTGTTTTAAAAGTTACATTTAATGTAAAGCTGACATATTGGCAAGTGTCCAGTACCTATCCCTAAGTACAACATTGAATTGATATAAAATTCTTAATTTTATTTAAGAAACCTTCATTTTAAACGATAAATAACTTTGTGGTAAAATACATTATAAACGAGCAATTTATATTATATATATATATAAGAACGCAGTAATTATCATGACTAAACCTCATTCTGTAGTACCGGAAGTTACGTCATAATTCATGGATCCATTGTTTTCTATTTGTACTAACTAAAGCAGATGTGTGACTGATAGGTATTTTTTGTCGCTTGTCGGGTTTTTGTTTGTTTTCCTCTTTACGTAATGGTGTTTTTTAGTCCACCTTTCAGCGGGCGTTTGTTTTCGCATGTTTCCGTTTCGCAACTTTTTTTTCTTATTATTTTTGTCTCCTTGGATTTTGTTTTTGTCTTCAGTTTTACGGATTTAAGTTTTTTTTTATTAACTTTTTAATATTTAGCGGGTTATCAGGTTTTTGTATATGTCTTTTGTCGGGTTTTCGAATTTTCGTTATTTCGTTTTGTCGCCCGTGTCTTTTCGCGAGCATCCAAAAGAAAAAAATCAGCCGTTGTATATCAATCACCATTTACGATATTGAAATATGTGGCAATCTGATTCTTATCGCATACAACATAGCAACACAAATGTCGAAAAAAAAGACAATTTTATGACTCGTGTCCTGACTAGATTTAACGGCACCTAATCGCCCAGCCCTTACATGTACACCCTGTAGTTATCTGGGGTAAACTATAAACTAAACCTTGGATACGGGACGCAGACGTTTTTAATTAATTTAACAATTCCGTCATTTTAAGAAAAAAAAATATGAGGATCCAATCTGACGTCACCTTGCGTGATTTAAATATTTACATCGTGATGGATTAAGTTAAAAGTGATTGATTTGTACATTCAATGATTTACTTAATTAATGGAAGCTGTCTTCAAACTCGGTCTAATCCTTTGTACTGCACGTAGGCCTCCACGCAGAGATCTCTAGTGTATGAGTAGAGTCTGTACACGTACTCAATACAGTACAACCAGTACTCACGTGACAGGTAATATTCTACCTACAATACGGAGTCAATCGTTCTCTGCTGACATTTCATGTTTTTAATATTATCAATTTACTTGTGTAAATATTGGGTCACAGTGAGGTCGTCTTTATTGACAATCGTGTAAAGCAGGAGATAAAATGATCGATCAGAGCGTGTATACACCTGCTAATTAACTCACCTGTATATCACAGGTGTTTTTCACCTGTATGGTTTTTTTGTATTGTGGCAGAATGTTTGTCCCCAAATTTTACCTTTTTGCGTCATGTTTCGTCTGAATACTCGCCATACTTTGATCAGTATAGAGTTAATACCAGGTTATCTTATATCAAAATGGATAACTTATAAAATCTCTCATTTTACCTAATGACAGAGTTAGTGAGTCCCCTCAATTATCACATTCCCAAATCTCCCCTCCGGATGTTCCATATTGTTTCCAAAACATCACTATACTACCGTGATATTTCAACATTTTTGTATTTTCCTTATCTTTGAGTCCTCGAAAGATGAATCAATGAAATGGTGAAGTTTCGATAAATATACAGTTAGATAGCAATCTTAGTAACATGTACCCATGTATCTTTTCCCTTTTATATTGCATAGGCTATACATGTATATCTTATCACGCAGGTTTGTTAAATAAGATTAGAAATAAGACCGTAAATGGCAATGATTTTCAATGCAGTAAAATAAATAAATAAATAAATCGATAAATAAATAAACCAAAACGGAATTTTAAATAAACATGTTTACGCATAGTGATTCTTGTAAAATAAGGTGTTGCAGAAAATAGGTTTTAGCGGCTTTATTGCACTGCAGAACTGAGTACGTGTACTAGCTGAGTACGTGTACTAACTGAGTACGTGAACTAACTGAGTACGTGTACTCATTCACTGTGTACCTGGTCACTATGAAGAAATTTCAAACTATTTCCTAAATCCTTGCTTTATAAAAAATATGTTATAAAATGCTTTTGTGAAATATAACATACAGTTTAGAACAAAACACTGGTACACGTCTTGATATCGCCAGTTTTTCAATCATACAATAATTATTACACAACATTGGATTTAGAACTAAAAATGTTTGATTTCTCACTCACCTGTAGAATATTGCAACAGCATCTCTGTAATAATGGCAATCCGACCATTAAAATTGATACAGAATTTTACTCTGTTATTTCTTTAACCCTGTATATCAACCTTGGAGAAAAGTGTGTACGTGTGGATGTATCAAATTATTTACAATTGGTACGTGACGCCTGGGGCAATGTCTGTTTTCACCAACTTAATGAAAACCATCAATTTAATTTGAAGTCTCCACTTGTTCTAGTATACAGTAGTGTGCTTGCTATACTGTGAAGGGGCCGCGGTGGCCGAGTGGTTAAGGTGTCCCGACACTTTAACACTAGCCCTCCACCTCTGGGTTGCGAGTTCGAAACCTACGTGGGGCAGTTGCCAGGTACTGACCGTAGGCCGGTGGTTTTTCTCCGGGTACTCCGGCTTTCCTCCACCTCCAAAACCTGGCACGTCCTTAAATGACCCTGGCTGTTAATAGGACGTTAAACAAAAACAAACCAAAGCTTGCTATACTGTGCTACTATGCTGTCCCGTGTTTGTCGTACACATAACTCGCACGTGATAATGTGTATTTAACGTTAAAAAAAATGACACCACAGACTTCAAAACAGTCAGTTATTCTTTTGCATCGCAAGAACACTGACTTTAGCCGATGAGACTCAACTTAGCGATAGGCGGAGTAGTGTAGGCGGTAAACAAGTTACTAAAGCCGACGGAACATATGACTATAGTCGGTGAGGTAACGTAGGCGGAAAACCAGGAACTAACTAAGGCCGACGGAACACTGACTCTAGTCGGTGAGACGAAGCCTGGTAGTCGGTGGAGTAACGTAGGCGGATAACCAGGAACTAACTAAGGCCGACAGAACACTGACTCTAGTCAGTGAGACGTAACCTAGCAATAGGCGTAGTCACCTAGACGATAAATCGACAAAGTATTTTTATTAACTAGTATCAGCGAGGATGCAAACTAGTCGGGAGAGGTATTCGAATTAGTATAATATCTAACATTTAGCATGAAATATACAATGTATTTATTTCCAAGATTCCATTCTCAGTGATTGCCATTTTCCTGTGTTATCGGCAAATTACGCACTGAATCGTTGACAGCCATTATTCGTATTGCCCAGTTGATGACCGCGAATATATCTATATATGGATTATATTTGTTCGCGAAATTTAACGACTAAGCAGTATTTTGACGATGAAAGTGACTAAACGTTAACTTTACAGAACAAAGGTCACCTTCCATTTTGTCAAATCGCTTGACAATTATCTCGGAGTGAGGAATTAAACGAGTGAAGAGCTTTGTCTAACATTTCTATTCTAATATGTTTGACATTTGATTTTATATAGCATTACTGGATTCATCTATCAAATTATCATACGAGAGAGTTTACATGATTAATACATATACCGACTGTATCCGACATCTAACAACGATAGATAGATATACTCATAAACCATACATACATATACAACGAAATGTCGTGCAATACGAAACCTTTCAAAATATGATTAGTGATTTATTAATGAGAACATATACTTGTGAGGCAGCAACATATCCATTTCTTTTGTTTACTTACAGGCGTAATTACGGTTTTTAAAGATAAGATTTTGATGTCTTTCGACCGATTTTAAAATTTTTGCTCGCGTCCTATGGTGATAAGTTAAGACCCTTAACATCATTGTCGAGTCCTAGAAGGACGAAACAGCTGTGTGATGTCCCTACCATCACTGACGAATCCTAAAATGGCGAACCAGCTGTAACATGTACCTAACATCACTGAAGACTCCTAGAAGAACAAAACAGCTGTGTGATGTCCATAACATCACTGACGAGTCCTAGAAGGACGAAACAGCTGTATGATGTCCCTAACATCATTGAGTCATATAATGACAAAGCAGCTTTTTGATGTCCCTAACATCATTAAAAATTCCTAGAAGGACAAAACAGCTGTATGATGTCCCTAACATCATTAATAATTCCAAAGGGGACAAAACAGCTGTATGATGTCCCTAACATCATTTAGTCCTAGAAGGACAAAACAGCTGTATGATGTTCCTAACATCATTGAGTCCTAGAAGGACAAAACAGCTTTATGTAAAACGAAACTACATGATTGCAGATTGCATGCCACGCGTTACCGGTATATCTGTTAAATGATGAAACAATGGTTTTAACGGGAAATACATGTATTAAAGTATACTAGATAAGTGACACATACACGTACTACAGTGTGACTTGTACGGAAGTTACGAGTTCCTAACATGATGTGGATGTTACGATTCTCACGTGTATACTTATACATGTACATACATTGTATATCATTTCGTCACGTCTTCTATTTGGACGTCATCCCTATCACAACAAGCAAGGTTGTCTTTTTCAGATTTGGACATTCTTTATTTATTTTCACGCGTAGCCTCCTAGGTGTATAGAGTCCCTAACAACACTGACGTGTCCCAGTCCCTTACATCACTGATGGGTGTCCTAGAAGGACAGAACAGCTGTATGATGTCCCTAACATGACTGACGATTCCTAGGAGGACGAAATAGATGTATTAGATGTATGTCCCTTACATCACTGACGAGTCCTTTTTTGGAAAAAACAGCAGCGTCCCTTACATCACTGATGGGTGTCCTAGAAGGACAGAACAGCTGTATGATGTCCCTAACATGACTGACGATTCCTAGGAGGACGAAATAGATGTGTTACATGTATGTCCCTTACATCACTGACGAGTCCTTGGAGAAAAAAGCAGCTGTTTGCTGTCCCTAACATCATTTATAATTCCCAGAATGACAAAAGAGCTGTATGATGTCCATAACATCATTGACGAATCCTAGGAGGAAAAAACAGCTGTTTGATGTCCCTAACATCATTAATAATTCCTAGAAGGACAAAGCAGCAGTATAATGTCCGTAACATCATTGAGCCCTAGAAGAACAAAACAGCTGTATGATGTCCCTAACATCATTGATAATTCTAGAAGGACAAAACAGTTGTATGATGTCTCTAACATCATTGAGTCCTAGAAGGACAATACAGTTGTATAATGTCCCTAACATCATTGATAATTTCTAGAAGGACAAAACAGTTGTATGATGTCCCTAACACCATGGAGTCCTAGAAGGACAAAACAGTTGTATGATGTCCCTAACATCATTGAGTCCTAGAAGGACAAAACAGTTGTATGATGTCCCTAACATCATTACGTCCTAGAAGGACAAAACAGTTGTATGATGTCCCCAACATCATCGAGTCCTATAATGACAAAGCAGCTTTTTGATGTCCCTAACATTAAAAATTCCTAGAAGGACAAAACAGCTTTATGATGTCCCCAACATCATTGAGTCCTAGAAGGACAAAACAGTTGTGTGATGTCCCTAAAATCATTGCGTTCTAGAAGGACAAAACAGTTGTATTATGTCCCTTAACTCAGTGCGTCCTAGAAGGACAAAACAGTTGTATGATGTTCCTAACATCATTGAGTCCTAGAAGGACAAAACAGTTGTATTATGTCCCTAACATCATTGCGTCCTAGAAGGACAAAACAGTTGTATGATGTCCCCAACATCATTGAGTCCTAAAAGGACAAAACAGTTGTATGATGTCCCTAACATCATTGAGTCCTAGAAAGGACAAAACAGTTGTGTGATGTCCCTAACATCATTGATAATTCCTAGAAGGACAAAACAGCTGTATGATGTCCCTTACATCATTGAGTCATAGAAGGACAAAACAGCTGTATGATGTCCCTAATATCATTGAGCCCTAGAAGGACACAACATTGAGGTATGTGTCCTAACATCATTGACGTCCTAGAAGGACAAAAACATTGTATTATGTCCCTCAACATCATTGGAGTCCTAGAAGGAAAAACAGTTGTATGATGTCCCTAACATCATTGAGTCCTAGAAGGGCAAAACAAAACAGCTGTATGATGTCCCTAACATCATTGATAATTCCTAGAAGGACAAAACAGCTGTATGATGTCCCTAACATCATTGAGTCCTAGAAGGACAAAACAGCTGTATGATGTCCCTAACATCATTGATAATTCCTAGAAGGACAAAACAGCTGTATGATGTCCCTTCAATCATTGAGTCCTAGAAGGACAAAACAGCTGTATGATGTCCCTAACATCATTGATAATTCCTAGAAGGACAAAACAGCTGTATGATGTCCCTAACATCATTGAGTCTAGAAGGACAAAACAGCTGTATGATGTCCCTAACATCATTGAGTCCTAGAAGGACAAAACACCTGTATGATGTCCCTAACATCATTGAGTCCTAGCAGGACAAAACAGCTGTATGATGTCCCTACTATCATTGAGTCCTAGAAGGACAAAACAGTTGTATGATGTCCCTAACATCATTGAGTCCTAGAAGGACAAAACAGTTGTATGATGTCCTTAACATCAATGAGTCCTAGAAGGACAAAACAGCTGTATGATGTCCCTAACATCATTGAGTCCTAGCAGGACAAAACAGCTGTATGATGTCCCTACTATCATTGAGTCCTAGAAGGACAAAACAGTTGTATGATGTCCCTAACATCATTGAGTCCTAGAAGGACAAAACAGTTGTATGATGTCCTTAACATCAATGAGTCCTAGAAGGACAAAACAGCTGTATGATGTCCCTACTATCATTGAGTCCTAGAAGGACAAAACAGTTGTATGATGTCCCTAACATCATTGAGTCCTAGAAGGACAAAACAGTTGTATGATGTCCCTAACATCATTGCGTCCTAGAAGGACAAAACAGCTGTATGATGTCCCTAACATCGTTGAGTCCTATAATGACAAAACAGTTGTGTGATGTCCCTAACATCATTGAGTCCGAGAAGGACAAAACAGCTGTATAATGCCCCTAACATCATTGATAATTTCTAGAAGGACAAAACGGTTGTATGATGTCCCTAACATCATTGAGTCAAAGAAGAGCAAAACATTTGTATGATGTCCCTAACATCATTGAGTCATAGAAGAGCAAAACAACTATATGATGTTCCTAACATCATTGTTAATTCCTAGAAAGACAAAACAGCTGTATGATGTCCCGAACATCATTTATAATTGCTAGAGAGACAAAACAGCTGAATGATGTCCCTAACATCATTGATAATTTCTAGAAGGACAAAACAGCTGTATAATGTCCCTAACTTCATTGAGTCCTAGAAAAAAACCCAGCTGTATAATGTCCCTAACATCATTGAAAATTTCTAGAAGGACAAAACAGCTGTATGATGTCCCTAACATCATTGAGTCCTAGAAGGACAAAACAGTTGTATGATGTCCCTAACATCATTGAGTCCTAGAAGGACAAAACAGTTGTATTATGTCCCTAACATCATTGAGTGAAAGAAGAGCAAAATAGTTGTATGATGTCCCTAAAATCATTGGGTGAAAGAAGAGCAAAACAACTGTTTGATGTCCCCAACATCATTGAGTCCTAGAAAGACAAAACAGTTGTATTATGTCCGTAACATCAATGTGTCTTAGAAGGACAAAACAGTTGTATGATGTCCCTAACATCATTGAGTTATAGAAGAGCAAAACAGTTGTATGATATCCCTAACATCGTTGAGTGAAAGAAGGACAAAACAGTTGTATGATGTCCCAAACATCATTGAGTCCTAGAAGGACAAAGCAACTGTTTGATGTCCCTAACATCATTGAGTCCAAGAAAGACAAAACAGCTGTATCATGTCCCTAACGTCATTGAGTCAAAGAAGAGCAAAACAGCTGTATCATGTCCCGAACATCATTGGTAATTCCTAAAAAGACAAAACAGCTGTTTGATGTCCCTAACATCATTGATAATACCTAGAAGGAAAAAAAAAAAACAGTTGTATGATGCCCCTAACATCATTGATAATTCCTAGAAGGACAAAACAGTTGTATGATGTCCCTAACACCAATGAGTCCTAGAAAGACAAAACAGTTGTGTGATATCTCTAACATCAATGGGTCCTAGAAGGACAAAACACCTGTTTGATGTCTCTAACATCAGTGATAATTCCTAGAAAGACAAAGCATCTGTACTGTATGATGCAGTTTGATGTATTTAGGCTTTACTGTAACTAACACTTCATTTATTTCAAACAACGCAAATACCTTGTTTGTCTTTGGACAACCTCTGACATGAATACATGAGTCCCACTTATTTAATCTCAAATGAAAAGTAGATATTGCTGTTCTTTTTTCTTGAAATGTTTACCAGGAAGTGTTCTTAAAAAGGTAAAACGCTGGAAGTCGAGACCATTTTTATTGAAAAATAACAGTATAACAATTTGTATTAATCACTAGTGGTGTGCCACCGTGACGCTAGAATTGTCATACTGTATTTCAGGGGTCAAATGCCCAAAATGATTTATCATCATAGATTTTATCGTCAAAGCAGTTCCTTGTATGTTCCTACATTGTGATATACATGTATTTACATACCTTGTTATTTTATATTATGGAAAATCAACGCCAATTTTAATATCGCCTTTAATGGCATTTTTGTGTTATTTGTCCGAGTAAGAACATTAACGGAACCGCAAATCCTCGATACTGAATGACGATGTAATAAATCCATCTAATCTATATTATAAAATCACCATCTATAACAGTTTCTGTTAGATATTATTACTACAAGTCAGCCGGAACATCAAATTTTAAGTCTACTTTGAAAAATATATATAAAATTGCTTTATACATAATTACAACTGTATATGTATCATGTTAAATCAACGGGAGAGTTTCAATATCGCCTTTTACGGTATTTTTTGTAGGTACATGTAGGTAGGTTACAGTAGTGTGAGGTACTTTGATAAGTACAATATCCCGGTGATATATAACAGGTAGGTTAGAGTGTGAGGTACTTTGATAAGTACAATATCCCGGTGGTATATAACAGGTAGGTTACAGAGTGTGAGGTACTTTGATAAGTACAATATCCCAGTGGTATATAACAGGTAGGTTAGATTGTGAGGTACTTTGATAAGTACAATATCCCAGTGGTATATAACAGGTAGGTTACAGAGTGTGAGGTACTTTGATAAGTACAATATCCCAGTGGTATATAACAGGTAGGTTACAGAGTGTGAGGTACTTTGATAAGTACAATATCCCGGTGGTATATAACAGGTAGGTTACAGTGTGTGAGGTACTTTGATAAGTACAATATCCCAGTGGTATATAACAGGTAGGTTACAGAGTGTGAGGTACTTTGATAAGTACAATATCTCGGTGGTATATAACAGGTAGGTTAGATCGTGAGGTACTTTGATAAGTACAATATCCCAGTGGTATATAACAGGTAGGTTACAGAGTGTGATGAACTTTGATAAGTACACTATCCCAGTGGTATATAACAGGTAGGTTACAAGGATACACACTGTGATGTAGACGTCTGTTTACAGTGTTGTTGATTATATTGGTTTTATTACATATCATAGAACATGAAACGTGGTATTATGATAGAATGGCGTATTTGGAAGATCATTAGCCTTTTGTCAAGACTCGGTACCCTATCTGTTTTGGTGAGGTGTTGGCTTTTCAGATACACACACAGTAAAATCCATAACGCTCTTCCATTGATTAAGTGAATTTTATTTACAGAACCTTAAATAGCCCAATTAATCTTCGTTCACATTTTAAAGAATTTTTGTTTGACCGATATTTTATCAATTGATGAAAATCCGTAGATCTTCGCCGGTGATGTCGCCTTAGGGAACACATACAACTTAGTATATTCAAGATTTGTAAAATGGATTATAAGGAGACCGTGAATTAAAACTGAAATGATTTGTCCTTAAAAAAAACATGTATATGAGCTGAAAAACATGTTGAATGACAAATTATACTAAATATAGTACATGTAAGAACCTTAGACAAAACCTCAATATGTCAATTTTGAATAACAATAAAAAAAAGAATCTTTTCAATTTTAACAATATAAATATTACAATATGTGTCTACACTGAAATATTGATTAGTATATAAAGAGGATATCTAACAGTATCTTCAGTAAAATACCAAATATATTTCACGAGTGAGGTTCATAATTTGATATGCGCAGCACGAATGAAAAATACTAAAATTTTTGACACAAAAATGAAACATATTTGGTATTACTGAAGACACTGTTTGATATTCTTTATGTTACATTTGATCGCAAAATATACCGGGTCAGCTTTTAATTTTTCCCAAGTGACGTTTGTAAGCAGTGTGTTGATTGGTCACATCAGTAAAAGTGATATTTTTCACTTGTGAAAGTGACATTTTTCACTTGTGAAAAATATAAGACAATGTGATATACGTTTTGTAGAATGAATACTTTTCGACATGCTATTGGTAAAAATATAATAAAATGAAATATACATACATTTCATGATCTTACCGTATATCGACCCTTGGCTAACCAGAAAACTCGGCCACTATGACAGTAAAAACTTGGTATACACCCACACTGCGCCAGTAGAAGGCAATAACTACTAAGATTTTAAACTTACAAGTCTACACGAAGATATATATATAAGTGATTAAGTTACGATAGCTGTCAAAAAATAGATAACAAAAGGACAGCGATAGAAAGCGTAAATACAGGTGTGTATTGGGATTTTCGTGTTGTCCATTGTGTGTTGCTGGTTAAATATTGACGATTAAGATGAGACCTTAATCGCTTTATACAAGATATCATGGGTCAGTAACGAAGAACACATTTGCTGATACTTCCATTGGCGAAAAGTGTTACACTTGTCTTTCTGTGTTCCTAATTAAACCCGATTTTATGGTTGACATCATGAGTTTGAAAGAACAAGCTGGAAGCTTCAGTATAAATATTCAAACTTTCGGGGGATATTAGTGGAAGCAGTAGCAACACGATGCCTTTGCTGGTACATTATATATATGGCCGGGGTTTGATTCCACGATCAGACGTGAAAATGTATAGGGTACATGCCCGACCACTATAGCCCGAGTTTCTTCTGGCCCTGAAACCATGGCTGGTGTAGGTCAGGGCCTGAAGAAACTCGGGCTTCCCGACCACGTGGGTTTTCCCCGGGTACTCCGGTTTCCTCTCACATTAAGACTCCATTAATAATTAAAATTGCTGCTTGACGCTAAGACTTCAATGATGCTGCAATAGATTAGTTTTTACAACAGCTTTAGTGCATTTGATATTAAAATAAACATTTCGTACACAAATACCGTCTGACCTTGCGGTAATTGGTTGTACTTCGGGTCGAATTGAGAATTTTTATTATTAATACTTGAAGCACTTTGGTTTCCCTTGAGAGAAAAACTGCCGTACTAATTTAAAGACTATAGGTTTTGCTTTAGGGGAAAAATGCACATTTCCGATTAAGTTTTTTTTTACTTACACTTTATTCAAACGAAAAAAGTCACTTTAATGTACTACAATAAGTACATATAGTTAACAGTCTTAATTTACTACAATCACCATACATATATATATTGTTTAGACTAACTTCATATAGTTTAACTGTCTTAATTTACTTCAGTATTTATATAATTAATTTTAAAGTCATTCCGAAAGACTTTATCACATACATTATATAGACACATTATAAAAGTCTTTCATCTTTCCCCTTTAAATATATGTCGGGTCTGTAACAAAAACATGTTTGTTCGTGTCAAATATTGACCACTTCAATTATTTTCTAAAGAATTGACCTATTAAGCTATTCAAACTGACCATAAGACGTTGGGTCAATATGTTGACCAGTAAAAGCTGGCTCGTGACCACACTTTACTCTCACTAGGTGTTTAAAGTCAAGGCATTATCTGTAAGGGAAATACGTGTATTGTATAAATTAAATATTAGGTTCGTGTAAATCGTTGATTATGGCACCTTTATTGGTACATTTGAACTAAGAATGGGACTCTTTAGAAAAAATGTGTATCTAAAAATTGCCTTTGATAGTCCATGCTAATACCAAGGGCGATAACTGTAGTACATGACGATTGCTGGGAAAGCACTAGGAGCTCAGATGATTTCACCGATTACTATATGTGTGTAACGCAATCCATGATTCACTGATCTGAGGAAATACTTATCTAACAATAATTCGAAAATAGCTACCGTCACATGTCACATGCCAGTCATCTGCTTTATTGACAATTGCTACACACCAACTTATTTTTTAAATGGAGTTGACAGACAACTGGTGATATTTTAATGACTGGCGTAACACATCTACTGATGTTAATGGTGTTGACAGACAACTAGTGATGTTTTAATGACTGTCGTTAGACATACTCTGATTTTAATGGTGTTGACAGACAACTAGTGATGTTTTAATGACTGTCGTTAGATATCCTCTGATTTTAATGGTGTTGACAGACAACTGGTGATGTTTTAATGACTGTCGTTAGCCATCCTCTGATTTTAATGGTGTTGACAGACAACTAGTGATGTTTTAATGACTGTCGTTAGCCATCCTCTGATTTTAATGGGGTTGGTAGACAACTAGTGATGTTTTAATGACTGTCGTTAGACATTCTCTGATTTTAATGGTGTTGACAGACAACTAGTGATGTTTTAATGACTGTCGTTAGCCATCCTCCGATTTTAATGGTTTTGACAGACAACTAGTGATGTTTTAATGACTGTCGTTAGCCATCCTCTGATTTCAATGGTGTTGACAGACAACAAGTGATGTTTTAATGACTGTCGTTAGACATCCTCTGATTTTAATTGGGTTAACAGACAATTAGTGATGTTTTAATGACTGTCGTTAGACATACTCTGATTTTAATGGTGTTGACAGACAACTGGTGATGTTTTAATGACTGTCGTTAGCCATCCTCTGATTTTAATTGGGTTAACAGACAATTAGTGATGTTTTAATGACTGTCGTTAGTCATCCTCTGATTTTAATGGTGTTGACAGACAACTAGTGATGTTTTAATGACTGTCGTTAGACATTCTCTGATTTTAATGGTGTTGACAGACAACTAGTGATGTTTTAATGACTGTCGTTAGACATACTCTGATTTTAATGGTGTTGACAGACAACTAGTGATGTTTTAATGACTGTCGTTAGACATCCTCCGATTTTAATGGTGTTGACAGACAACTAGTGATGTTTTAATGACTGTCGTTAGACATTCTCTGATTTTAATGGTGTTGACAGACAACTAGTGATGTTTTAATGACTGTCGTTAGACATCCTCCGATTTTAATGGTGTTGACAGACAACTAGTGATGTTTTAATGACTGGCGTAACACATCTACTGATTTTAATGGTGTTGACAGACAACTAGTGATGTTTTAATGACTGTAGTTAGACATCCTCCGATTTTAATGGTGTTGACAGACAACTAGTGATGTTTTAATAACTGGCGTAACACATCTACTGATGTTAATGGGGTTGGTAGACAACTAGTGGTGCTTTAATGACTGTCGTTAGCCATCCTCTGATTTTAATTGGGTTAACAGACAATTAGTGATGTTTTAATGACTGTCGTTAGTCATCCTCTGATTTCAATGGTGTTGACAGACAACTAGTGATGTTTTAATGACTGTCGTTAGACATCCTCTGATTTTAATGGGGTTGACAGACAACTAGTGATGTTTAAATGACTGTCGTTAGACATCCTCCGATTTTAATGGTGTTGACAGACAACTGGTGATGTTTTAATGGGGTAGCGATAGACATACATTTGTGGTTTGATGGAAATACCCTGATATTCTAATGGAGGTCGCTTAAGTTTAAGTTCTTTTTAACTACGAGTCTTCCGACTCATCAGTATCATTGACATGTTATTGATATTGTTAAACACCCACTGTTTTTAATGGGAGGGTAGACAACGGCTGGTTTGATTTAAACATATTTTATTGTATCTTAATATATACATGGGAATTGGGCACAAGTTATCAAACTTATATTAAGCCCTTTCCCTATATAATTTTACATACATATAATACATTTATTTTACAAGATGACATATATTTACATATGAGAGAGAGAGAGAGAGAGAGAGAGAGAGAGAGAGAGAGAGAGAGAGAGAGAGAGAGAGAGAGAGAGAGAGAGAGAGTTATAATGAAGATATAATTAGAAAAAAAATCATTATGACTATAGATTATCAAATGAATAAACAATTCAAGTAAACTATTCCAATAAACTATTCCGGCTGGTGTTTGAATGGGGTATCGATAGACACCCATTTCTGTTTTAATGGCAATACTACCGCTCATGTTTTAATAAGGATAACAACACTGTCGTGTCATATAAGGGTGACAGACCGTTATGGTATAGTTTATGAAGAGCAATGTTTATATAGAGTTCAAACATCGAAATGACTTAATATCCGTCCTGGGGACGAATGTCTGCCTAAGAATCTAGACGGATAGATTTTAACAAGTAGCACGGACAACCCAAAAACATATAATGAAATCATTATATTAACATCACGCAATAAATTGATCTTTATTAAGTCTAACAATGTAAAATGACTTTATCACGTTTACCAGTCACGAAGTTTTAATTTTTTTTAGCGTGAAAAATAGGTATCTAAGCCCTTGTCCTACAGCTGGAGGGTGTTGTTGTGATATGGTATTTGTGTGATCCAGACTGTTAAACTTATATCATACGCATGTCATTTGTGTCTGTGTTACAGGAACAAATCTACAAATATTTACCATATAACTTATATGGGAGTTATATGCCTGAAGTTGGTTCCGAGTTCCGAGTTCCGTTTAAGAAAAACTGAAATATTATGTATTAGCTTTATTGGTTTTGGTCCCAGTTCCGAGTTACGTTTCAGAAAAACTGAAATACTATGTATTAGCTTTATTGGTTTTGGTCCCAGTTCCGAGTTCCGTTTAAGATAAACGGAAATATTATGTATTAGCTTTATTGGTTTTGGTCCCAGTTCCTAGTTCCGTTTAAGAAAAACTGGAAATACTATGTATTAGCTTTATTGGTTTTGGTCCCAGTTCCTAGTTCCGTTTAAGATAAACGGAAATACTATGTATTAGCTTTATTGGTTTTGGTCCCAGTTCCGAGTTCTGTTGAAGAAAAACTGAAATACTATGTATTAGCTTTATTGGTTTTGGTCCCAGTTCCGAGTTCCTTTTAAGATAAACGGAAATATTATGTATTAGCTTTATTGGTTTTGGTCCCAGTTCCGAGTTCCGTTTAAGATAAACGGAAATATTATGTATTAGCTTTATTGGTTTTGGTCCCAGTTCCGAGTTCCGTTTAAGAAAAACTGGAAAACTATGTATTAGCTTTATTGGTTTTGGTCCCAGCTCCGTGTTCCGTTTAAGAAAAACTGAAATACTATGTATTAGCTTTATTGGTTTTGGTCCCAGTTCCTAGTTCCGTTTAATATAAACGGAACTCGGAACCAGTTCCGAGTTCCGTTTAAGAAAAACTGAAATATTATGTATTAGCTTTATTGGTTTTGGTACCAGTTCCGAGTTCCGTTTAAGAAAAACTGAAATACTATGTATTAGCTTGATTGGTTTTGGTCCCAGTTCCGAGTTCCGTTTAAGAAAAACTGGAAAACTATGTATTAGCTTGATTGGTTTTGGTCCCAGCTCCGAGTTCCGTTTAAGAAAAACTGAAATACTATGTATTAGCTTTATTGGTTTTGGTCCCAGTTCCTAGTTCCGTTTAATATAAACGGAACTCGGAACCAGTTCCGAGTTCCGTTTAAGAAAAACTGAAATATTATGTATTAGCTTTATTGGTTTTGGTACCAGTTCCGAGTTCCGTTTAAGAAAAACTGAAATACTATGTATTAGCTTGATTGGTTTTGGTCCAGTTCCGAGTTCCGTTTAAGATAAACGGAACTCCAGTTCCGAGTTCCGTTTAAGAAAAACTGAAATATTATGTATTAGCTTTATTGGTTTTGGTACCAGTTCCGAGTTCCGTTTAAGAAAAACTGAAATATTATGTATTAGCTTTATTGGTTTTGGTCCCAGTTCCGAGTTCCGTTTAAGAAAAACTGAAATATTATGTATTAGCTTTATTGGTTTTGGTCCCAGTTCCGAGTTCCGTTTAAGAAAAACTGAAATACTATGTATTAGCTTTATTGGTTTTGGTACCAGTTCCGAGTTCCGTTTAAGATAAACGGAAATATTATGTATTAGCTTTATTGGATTTGGTCCCAGTTCCGAGTTCCGTTTAAGAAAAACTGGAAAACTATGTATTAGCTTTATTGGTTTTGGTCCCAGCTCCGAGTTCCGTTTAAGAAAAACTGAAATACTATGTATTAGCTTTATTGGTTTTGGTACCAGTTCGGAGTTCCGTTTAAGAAAAACTGAAATACTATGTATAAGCTTGCTTGGTTTTGGTCCAGTTCCGAGTTCCGTTTAAGAAAAACTGAAATATTATGTATTAGCTTTATTGGTTTTGGTACCAGTTCCGAGTTCCGTTTAAGAAAAACTGAAATACTATGTATTAGCTTGCTTGGTTTTGGTCCAGTTCCGAGTTCCGTTTAAGATAAACGGAACTCCAGTTCCGAGTTCCGTTTAAGAAAAACTGAAATACTATGTATTAGCTTTATTGGTTTTGGTCCAGTTCCGAGTTCCGTTTAAGATAAACGGAACTCGGAACCAGTTCCGAGTTCCGTTTAAGAAAAAATGAAATACTATGTATTAGCTTTATTGGTTTTGGTCCAGTTCCGAGTTCCGTTTAAGATAAACGGAAATATTATGTATTAGCTTTATTGGATTTGGTCCCAGTTCCGAGTTCCGTTTAAGAAAACTGGAAAACTATGTATTAGCTTTATTGGTTTTGGTCCCAGCTCCGAGTTCCGTTTAAGAAAAACTGAAATACTATGTATTAGCTTTATTGGTTTTGGTCCCAGTTCCTAGTTCCGTTTAAGATAAACGGAACTCGGAACCAGTTCCGAGTTCCGTTTAAGAAAAACTGAAATATTATGTATTAGCTTTATTGGTTTTGGTACCAGTTCCGAGTTCCGTTTAAGAAAAACTGAAATACTATGTATTAGCTTGCTTGGTTTTGGTCCAGTTCCGAGTTCCGTTTAAGATAAACGGAACTCCAGTTCCGAGTTCCGTTTAAGAAAAACTGAAATACTATGTATTAGCTTTATTGGTTTTGGTCCCAGCTCCGAGTTCCGTTTAAGATAAACGGAACTCGGAACCAGTTGGTCGCAGTTCCGAGTTCCGTTTAAGATAAACGGAACTCGGAACCAGTTCCGAGTTCCGTTTAAGAAAAAATGAAATACTATGTATTAGCTTTATTGGTTTTGGTCCAGTTCCGAGTTCCGTTTAAGAAAAACTGAAATACTATGTATTAGCTTGATTGGTTTTGGTCCAGTTCCGAGTTCCGTTTAAGATAAACGGAACTGGATTCCGAGTTCCCTTTAAGAAAAACTGATTATGTATTAGCTTTATTGGTTTTGGTCCCAGTTCCGAGTTCCGTTTAAGAAAAACTGAAATACTATGTATTAGCTTTATTGGTTTTGGTCCAAGTTCCGAGATCCGTTTAAGGTAATGTAAGTATGTAGAATATTTACGGGTTTTGGTCCCAATTCCGAGTTTCGTTAAAGAAAAACTAAAATACTATGTATTAGCTTTATTGGTTTTGGTCCCAGTTCCGAGTTTCGTTTAACAAGTTCCGAGTTCCGTTTAAGTAAAACGGAACTCGGAACCGGTTCCGAGTTCCGTTTAACCAGTTCTGAGTACCGTTGAAGAAAAACGGAACAACTATGTATAAGCTTTACGGGTTTTGGTCCCAGTTCCGAGTTCCGTTTAAGATAAGCGTATATGGGTTATATTTTTGTATTTGACTATGCTGAAAATCTTGAAAAACAAAATAAATACAATTTTTTTTTAAATGGAGACGATTTGTTAACAAGAATACAAGTTATCGCACGGAAACAAACGTATGAATAAATGTAATATTTTCAGTAGCAGATCATGTGAGCTCTGACTTACAAAACTCAAATGCAATTCCAAGCATCCCCTCCTCGCGGGAACAAAGCAATATGTCTCTCCGAAACTTACGGGGGCGACATAATTAATGGTTATCATTTATTCGATTGATTTATATGAATAATTCCATTATTGATATCATTAATTCAAGGAATAAAGTGATATCAATACGAATTGTTGATGTAATTTATTCATTAAATGATATCATAAATTAGAATTCATGATATCGTTAAATCATTTAATGATACCATATATTCGAATTAGTGATATCACAAATTGTAGATTTAATCTAATCAATTAGTCTAATCATTGACAGCAAATAACAAGGAAGGCCTTTGGCAACAGCTCCTTAGAAGTTTCCTGCTACCCCGTGTATTTCTATGTTTCCAGGTGCCCATGAAAGAACTGTTCAATATTATTCAATGAAATTGTATTTTTTTTTATTTGTGTTGAATAAAACTTCAGTAATACCAATTAAAGATTTTTTCCCAGTCGTCATATATACATTTCACCTCAACAGTAGAAGCCATATTGAAAAACAAAATGGTGTATGAAATATACTTTGCAGTTATTGCTTTGTTTGTGTACTTTAACTTCACACATATAGATACATTAACTACAAATAAAAACTCATATCTCCCTCCATGGACCCACATTTCGCGATATCTAGAAAGCTGCTTTAACAAAATACTTCTAATTAACGAAAGGGTAAAAAAAAGAAATGTACCATGAACGAAAACTGCGTTGTAACATTCTCTCTTGGAGGTTACAACACAACAATTTCTCGTAATTTTACAACACCAGTCGTGTTGTTATCCTTAAACGGAACTCGGAACTGGTTCCCAGTTCCGTTTTACTTAAACGGAACTGAAAACTAGGACCAAGTCCCTTAAAATTCATACGTGAATGATAAATGACTTTGCATCCATTTGACACCTGTAGTTTTTCTTCTTCAGATTCGGGTCTCATATTGAGATAAAGTACATAGAATATTTTCTTAAACGGAACTCGGAACTGGTTCCTAGTTCCGTTTAGCTTAAACGGAACTCGGAACTCGGAACTCGGAACTGGTTCCTAGTTCCGTTTTACTTAAACGGAACTCGGAACTGGTTCCTAGTTTCGTTTTTCTTCAATGGAACTGAAAACTAGGACCAAGTCCCTTAAAATTCATACGTGAATGATAAATGACTTTGCATCCATTTGACACATGTAGTTTTTCTTCTTCAGATTCTGGTCTCATATTGAGATCAAGTACATAGAATATTTTCTTAAACGGAACTCAGAACTGGCTAATACATAGTATTTCAGTTTTTCTTAAACGGAACTCGGAACTGGGACCAAAACTCGTAAAGCTAATACATTGCAGTTCCGTTTATCTTAAACTGTACTCGGAACTGGGACCAAAACCAATAAAGCTAATACATAGTATTTCAGTTTTTCTTAAACGGAACTCGGAACTGGGACCAAAACCAATAAAGCTAATACATAGTATTTCAGTTTTTCTTAAACGGAACTCGGAGCTGGGACCAAAACCAATAAAGCTAATACATAGTATTCCAGTTTTTCTTAAACGGAACTCGGAACTGGACCAAAACCAATCAAGCTAATACATAGTATTTCCGTTTTTCTTAAACGGAACTCGGAGCTGGGACCAAAACCAATAAAGCTAATACATAGTATTCCAGTTTTTCTTAAACGGAACTCGGAACTGGACCAAAACCAATCAAACTAATACATAGTATTTCAGTTTTTCTTAAACGGAACTCGGAACTGGGACCAAAACCAATAAAGCTAATACATACTATTTCAGTTTTTCTTAAACGGAACTCGTAACTGGGACCAAAACTCGTAAAGCTAATACATTGCAGTTCCGTTTTTCTTAAACGGAACTCGGAACTGGTTCCTAGTTCCGTTTTTCTTAAACGGAACTCGGAACTCGGAACTCGGAACCAACTTCAGACTTGGCTTTGTTAACCTGTATAACACTTGTAATCTAAATCCTAAACCTAGGATTTGACCTGATCTAGTCACAAATTCAAAATACTGATATTTACTATATTACATTTCTTTGTTAACCTGTACAGCACTAGTAATCTAAATCATAAAGCTAGGATTTGATCTGATCTAGAAACGAATTCAACATTAACTGCTTTGAAGTTCAATGAATTTGTTTCAAGAACAAAAACATTAATTTGTACGTGGAACAGACAAAGACAAGATTGAATACTGAAAGTGATGACATTATAAGTATTCAATTGTGCTTTTGGTCCATTGGGAAATAATTCAGTATATGTATATTTTCCAATTGCTATATAGATGTTTTCTGTTTCATAATTGCTGTTTGTTTGATCGGTTAACGCGGACTTGTGCACCATCAGATACCAAAACAAGATGATATATCTATACAATGTTAATTTTATCCAACAGTATGTTAGAAATTATCACAACAAACTGATACAAATCAGGTTGATCAGACTCAAAGATCAAAAAGAAATAATACAGAGAATGTGTAGCATTGTCTCATATAGAACATTCCAAGAAATAAAAGCGTGTATGTTTATCATTGTCTTATATAGTACATTCAAAGAAATAAAAAGATATAAACTGGTTCCTAGTTCCGTTTAGCTTAAACGGAACTCGGAACTGGTTCCTAGTTCCGTTTTACTTCAACGGAACTCGGAACTGGTTCCTAGTTTCGTTTTTCTTCAACGGAACTGAAAACTACGACCAAGTCCCTTAAAATTCATACGTGAATGATAAATGACTTTGCATCCATTTGACACATGTAGTTTTTCTTCTTCAGATTCTGGTCTCATATTGAGATAAAGTACATAGAATATTTTCTGAAACGGAACTCGGAACTGGTTCCTAGTTCCGTTTAGCTTAAACGGAACTCGGAACTGGTTCCTAGTTTCGTTTTTCTTCAACGGAACTGAAAACTAGGACCAAGTCCCTTAAAATTCATACGTGAATGATAAATGACTTTGCACCCATTTGACACATGTAGTTTTTCTTCTTCAGATTCGGGTCTCATATTGAGATAAAGTACATAGAATATTTTCTTAAACGGAACTCAGAACTGGCTAATACATAGTATTTCAGTTTTTTCTTACACGGAACTGGGACCAAAACTCGTAATGTTAATACATTGCAGTTCCATTTATCTTAAACTGTACTCGGAACTGGGACCAAAACCAATAAAGCTAATACATAGTATTTCAGTTTTTCTTAAACGGAACTCGGAACTGGGACCAAAACCAATAAAGCCAATACATAGTATTTCAGTTTTTCTTAAACGGAACTCGGAACTGGGACAAAAACCGATAAAGTTAATACATAATATTTCAGTTTTTCTTAAACGGAACTCGGAACTGGGACCAAAACCAATAAAGCTAATATATAGCATTTCAGTTTTTCTTAAACGGAACTCGTAACTGGGACCAAAACTCGTAAAGCTAATACATTGCAGTTCCGTTTGTCTTAAACGGAACTCGGAACTGGTTCCTAGTTCCGTTTATCATCAACGGAACTAAGAACTGGGACCAAAACCAATAAAGCTAATACACAGTATTTCAGTTTTTCTTAAACGGAACTCGGAGCTGGGACCAAAACCAATAAAGCTAATACATAGTATTCCAGTTTTTCTTAAACGGAACTCGGCACTGGACCAAAACCAATCAAGCTAATACATAGTATTTCAGTTTTTCTTAAACGGAACTCGGAGCTGGGACCAAAACCAATAAAGCTAATACATAGTATTCCAGTTTTTCTTAAACGGAACTCGGAACTGGACCAAAACCAATCACGCTAATACATAGTATTTCAGTTTTTCTTAAACGGAACTCGGAACTGGGACCAAAACCAATAAAGCTAATATATAGCATTTCAGTTTTTTCTTAAACGGAACTCGTAACTGGGACCAAAACCAATCAAGCTAATACATTGCAGTTCCGATTGTCTTAAACGGAACTCGGAACTGGTTCCTAGTTCCGTTTATCATCAACGGAACTAAGAACTGGGACCAAAACCAATAAAGCTAATACATAGTATTTCAGTTTTTCTTAAACGGAACTCGGAACTGGGACCAAAACCAATAAAGCTAATACATAGTATTTCAGTTTTTCTTAAACGGAACTCGGAACTGGGACCAAAACCAATAAAGCTAATACATAATATTTCAGTTTTTCTTAAACGGAACTCGGAACTGGGAACAAAACTCGTAAAGCTAATACATTGCAGTTCCGTTTTTCTTAAACGGAACTCGGAACTGTTCCGAGTTCCGTTTATCTTAAACGGAACTCGGAACTCGGAACTCGGAACCCGGAACTCGGAACTCGGAACCAACTTCAGACTTGGCTTTGTTAACCTGTATAACACTTGTAATCTAAATCCTAAACCTAGGATTTGACCTGATCTAGTCACAAATTCAACATACTGATATTTACTATATTACAATTCTTTGTTAACCTGTACAGCACTAGTAATCTAAATCATAAAGCTAGGATTTGATCTGATCTAGAAACGAATATAACATTAACTGCTTTGAAGTTCAATGAATTTGTTTCAAGACCAAACACATTAATTTCTACGTGGAACAGACAAAGACAAGATTGAATACTGAAAGTGATGACATTATAAGTATTCAATTGTGCTTTTGGTCCATTGGGAAATAATTCAGTATATGTATATTTTCCAATTGCTATATAGATGTTTTCTGTTTCATAATTGCTGTTTGTTTGATCGGTTAACGCGGACTTGTACACCATCAGATACCAAAACAAGATGATCTATCTATACAATGTTAATTTTATCCAACAGTATGTTAGAAATTATCACAACAAACTGATACAAATCAGGTTGATCAGACTTAAAGATCAAAAAGAAATAATACAGAGAATGTGTAGCATTGTCTCATACAGAACATTCCAAGAAATAAAAGCGTGTATGTTTATCATTGTCTCATATAGTACATTCAAGGAAATAAAAAGAAGATGTGTAGTATTGCCCCATATAGTACATTCCAAGATTTCTTCAGATCTATGAAATGTTGACTCTTACCTTTCAGATTAAGAAGTGTCCTATTGAATACACCTTAGACCATGATGACCAAAACTTTTATCACATAAGAAGTGCGACATGACACACTACAACAACAGCAATAAAGTAAACTACACAAACTGAAGCTGCATCATATGCCCAGGATAGCTAATAGGACATGCACTATGATTTACAAGGCTTGGAGTAATTACTGATGATTCCCTGTGAAATGACATTACATCACGATGAAATGCAGTCAATTGGTAAGTTGACATACGTATAATGTCTAAGTTATTTCCTCCGATCCCACGTCTGCAGTACGCTTGACATACTCATAACAACTGCTATTAACCGTGATTACATACTTTACTAACATGTGTATTGAAAGCAGACGTTTAATGTCTAAATAACTAATAATACAGAAAAAATGCATTTGTAAAAATATTATATATTTTGTTTATCCCTTTCGGATTTCGTACTTAAAAAAAAAAATAAGTTGATACTGCCTGTCCAAAAAGTTATTAAGGTTTGAAAACGGTACACACATACCGTCTTTAACCCGCATACATTGATGTTTTTTGTTGTTGTTTTTATTAGATCAAGCATATATCGTACTCTTTCTCTTTCCGTTTTCTTAAAAAAAATCAAACTCTACGTAATTAATTCAATGTTATGAGTTTGATTTTGCACTGGAAAAATAAAAAATGAATGAGAAATCGAAATGCCGTAACCAAAAATATAACTCTATTGTGAATGAGAAATAGATTTGCATAGGAAAGGAAAGAGTACAGCGAGACCAGGTGTTCCGTAAGGGAAAGTTGTCCTGCTGTATTGATGATATCCGCCATACTGTTCTAGGTCAAATCTGGCGGGGATAGAGTAGCGCTAACGGAAGCACTTGGTATATCAACAATATGTGAACATGTACGACGTCACAACACACTCTGGAAATGGAATGTTTGCAAATGGCATTATGATGTTGGCCTAAATCTTTCCCAGATGTTCATAACTTTTATCTCCCGAAACTTTGTGTGACTCATTAAAGATGGTGTAAGCAAGGATGCTACTACCTAGAAACGGAAATTAATAATTGGGAAAATTCAATCATCACTCTTGTCATACAGCTTTGCTTTGTCTGTTTCACTTTTGCTCTGCTGTATACGTATATATCTCTGAATTGATTTTCCATGTCGATATTATATTGCTATTATAGATATATTTTACAATGTATTGTACACTAACGCTCTGTGTTAAATTATACGATTTTTACGTATGCATAAACTGCGACGGTGTGTCGGAGTGGGTTATATGTGGTTTCCGTTAAGTAAATGTTAAAAATGCATGTTACATATTATCATATATTCTAACTTACACACGGAAACCATAGGTGAAAAAATGAAAACAAAACTACACGCTTTAGTGCATTTTAGTTAAATGTCTCTCTTTATTTATTGTGTTCAATGAACGAAGCGTTTATAGTGTCTCGGATAATTAGCCGTGCTGATGGCACCTCTAACAATCCATAAACAAAATGCTGTTTTCTGACAAAGTATTGCTACAATAAAAATGCCCATTGACTCTTGTGCATGTATAGCATAGCAATATAGACATTATACAGGTATTTAACAGACTAATAGACACATTACTCGTCGTTAAGCCGCCGGTTCGGGTTCTCCCAAATTACGACATACTTCCCACCGCTCTCAAAGGAAAAGTGAATGTCCTTGATCAACTTGCTACTACGGTGCTTGGCACAGATAATCCCTTCCATAGGAAATCACAGTCACATTGACATGGTAGTGGATTACGATAATAAAGACATCATATAATCCCTTCCATAGGAAATCACAGTCACATTGACATGGCAGTGGATTTCGATAATAAAGACACGCTATTAATCAGAAATGCGAGATAATCTTATATGGAAATGTTTGTCGTCTCTTCGTCACACCTTGAATAAGAACCTTGTGAGCATCCCCCCCTACATTATAAACAAGCTTCTCACTTTCATCTGTAGTCTATTGTAGTAACAGACACCTCGTCCTGCTCTGACGTTTGAGTAATCTAAAAGTGCATTACTGATAAATGTTCCTGGAATATTTTGTGTTGACATATCAATTTTGTTTTTAGTTTATTATCAATTTCAACATATTTTATTGACTGATGTTAATATCAATATAGGATTGGACATCAGGCAGAGCCTATATAAGTCCTCTCCTTACATAAAACAGGTAAACAAACCTAAACATATTTACATACAACAAATATGAATTATATAACAAGAAGGGAGGTATCTTCATAGATTGTTTTGATTTTTGCATGATTGGAAGAAAGTAACTTCTTAAGAGATGATTGAATTTTTGTGGTAAGACATATATATATATGCATATTTGGTCAAATTGAGCTTATTCCCCCAACAGCTACAGTTTATTATCAAAGCAGAAGTCAACAAATCACCTTCATATGAAAAAAAATATCCTTGTCTCATGATGAATAATGATTTACTCCATGAAGGTACGGGTAAGTTATGATGACATGAAACCAAAGAAAAGGGTATGGAGACCGAAAAGCTTTGTATTCATTCACTGTTTTTTAAGTATGCAACAAGTCAGTTATACCATGACTTCTCGTCACTCGGGACTAATTGCAACCTCGCTATGTTCTATGGTAGTTTCGTAATTCCTATGTGTAAACTATACGCGTGTGGGTAATTTTCGCGATCGATCAATCTTCGTTTGTAGTTCGAGATAACGCAAATTGATATCAAAATAATACGCGTGGGGGGAATTTTCGCGATAAACAGGACTCTCGCGTAAATTTACACATTTACAAGACCCTCTAAAATTATAATAAAAAGACTTATGATAAGATATAAAGGTAACCACTAAGTATGTAGACATAGTCAAAGGTATTTGTCAGGAATGTTGTGACAAAACTGGCTACAATGTAATCCGCTGAGTGAAGTTGTGTTTTGATAGAAATTTGGATTTTTTAGTTACTTGTTCATAATAGGAAAATAGACCTAATGGGTTTCAGGAGCAATAAAAGTTAATCCAATGTAACATGTTTTAGCTTAATCTTTTGCTCGGTATTTTGGATGTTCCGTTTGAGATTTAAGTCATTTAGGGACAACATATTGAACATTGTATGTTATACACAAAAACGAACGTTTGTGCAGCGCGTGAAAAAAAACACAATGGAGTACGATGAATGAAAGAAGGAAAACAGCATGAATAAATGAAAAAGAGATAATGTTTTCCATGCTTGTATATACGTATGATACAAACTGTGTTGCCGTACCTAATGGTTGTGTAGTCAGGAGGAATACTATTGCATGTAAATTTCACAGGCGAATCCATTTCAATGGGTCAGATTATTTTTTGTTGTATTATAGTTTATTTATTGATTTCACGGGTAGCTGTGAAGCTGGTGATTAAACGTTGACAATGATTGTATCGATACAGGAGTTAGTAGCTGCACAAATCTGAAGTCACGTTGGATCGGTTTGTAATTCAACAAAGTATTTCTAAATTAAAAATCAAAGTTATGCGACTTCTTTGATATGGTTAGCAAATTTACATACCTATGAAACAGAAATCACAGTTAATCCGTTTTGTAAACTTTGATATTACATGTGATGCATTTAAATATATATGTATATAGGTATTCATAAAATAAATTTGAAATATCGTTTCGTACAAATGGGAAAATACTTATCAACAAAGCAACATTTGAAAGTCATTTGATCCATTTAAAATATATGTATTATAAAAATATAAATTCTAAAATAAATATAAGTATTTATAGAATATCGAATATCACGCCCCTCCATATTTTCAAACTTTACAAGAATAAAAAAAACAAAACAAAAATCCAACATTTTCAATGCTATTATGTAAGGCGTCATATTGATAGGTATATTTGAGTATCAAACTACGTACACATTCTAATCATTCATTCATACAACAAAACATTTGGCTTATTTGATTTAACGTCCTATTAACAGCCAGAGTCATTCACGGACGTGCCAGGTTTTGGAGTTCGAGGAAACCTGGATTACCCGGAGAAGAAGCACCGGCCTACGGTCAGTACCAGGCAACTGCCCAACGTCGGTTTCGAACTCGCATGCCAGGGATGGGAAGTGTGGGTACACATTAACCACTCGGCCACCGCTGACCCCCTACAACCAAATATCGTTATCTCGAGCGCTGATTATTACATCCTGCTTAACTCGAGGTAAACATTCCGTTCCGATTGAAAAGAAACAAAATATATAGTAATGCTCTATCAAATACTCGTGATACAGGATATATCGATAACTTTTCATGACCATACTGATGTCGGGATAGAATGTTTGGTTGACTTTAGTTTTACATGCTTATCGAAAAATAAAGAATTCCCCTTATAATGACGAAACCGAACATCGCATTAAAACGAAATGTTCCTGTACATGTACGTACAATGTGTAAGGTAACGATTGTATGCAGGACACGCAAGGCAATCAACCTTTCAAATATGATTTTATGTTATAGATACGGATACTGAATAATTTATATGAAGTTGCATCATACAGTTTGGTATTTATAGAATTCGTTAGTGGTACTGGGAACCAGGAGTCTGGTAATCAAGGAAAGTCATCAAAAATGGTCTTAAACAAATGTTTGATTAAAGAAGAAGAACGTCGCATAATTTTATGCAAATACATACTTTTCGGATATTTTGAGATGAAAATGATTTTTATTCTTTTATATATATTCTGAGCCGCTGTGAGAGACACGACTATCTCTGATCAACACTGTTTTATCGCTTTTTCTTTGCACTTTTGAATTCGGTTTTCCATTTGCTTTTTGCAGGAATGCCGGGGGTAAAATGATTGATTTTATAATTCACCATTTAGCGCTTAGATATTAAATATAATAGTGGACCAGTTTCCTCACAAAAATGCATGTCAAAGAAGGATAGGGTGGTCGGGTGATACAGTGGTAACTCACTTGCCTTTCACCTATGCGGTCGGGGTTCGATTCCCCGATCGGAACGTGAACATTTAAGGGGTCACCTGCCCGACCGCGTGGGTTTCTCCGAGTTATCTTTTTTAATCCCACAGTAAGGATAAGTCACGTGTTTCCATCCGGACAAACAAGAGTGATTAATATATAAGTTGATATAACTTGTTTCGCAATTGTTGTAAACTAGATACAGTTTACATCTTTACAGAAGAGAATTTTAAATAGGTGAGGAAGCATTGTGTAGCCGAATCCCAACAAGAATGAAAATTAATTAATGGTATTCATGCTAAATTTCTCAGCAATAATTAACACACTAGGTATGCTGACTATTTGGTGACAGAAGAAATTATATTATGCTAAGTATTATTCATAGAACAAATTTGTAAAACAAGTAATAAAACGCGAAACAATAGCTTACTTACCCGTCAATGTTGAATAAGGACTTTTCAGCATCTTTCAAATTTCCTCCCCACTTATGTCAAGAATTTCTTGAAATGTCCCAGCTGGGGATAATGTTCACAAACTGTGTTTATCACCCAAATCCAATCCACTTCAGACACCCCTAAGCCTATAGAAGAGTTTTTGTCACATTAACGAAATGCCGATTTCACGGCGTATATTTCTATGTAGAGATATTGATCAGAGTTCACAGAAACATTGTACACTATAGAAGGATATTTAATGTGTAACATTCGCTTGAATAAGACATTATTGAATATACAAATGTATTATTGTATTGTTTGTTTTTATTGATTTCTTCGACATTTCGGTAATAGGAGGGTCCTTCTCGATATCTAATACAAATATAATGACAAAGACAAAATGAAACCTGCTTTTAAAATTCAGTTCAACATTGATGCAGGATTTATTATCATTTTTAAACATTTTGATCCTTGTTATAAGAAAATGTTTCCGGTGAATTAGACTTCAATGAACCATTACGTTTTCCATTACTAATATCTTCAAAATATTCCATACATTAAATAAATTTCTTTCATTTTCTTGGAAGGGTTCCACAAATCACAGAACATTTGATGTAATAGTGGTTTAATGTGGTTGGATAGCCCATCTCTTTTGTCCTGCACACGAAGTTATGGATATTCAGAAGGAATGATTCTTCACTTTCAACGCTGACATTTGAAATGTCTGGTTTAGATTGAACTCTATGCTTATTATATACACGAAGACCATATGCGGACTTGTCTCCTTTCCGGTTGTTAACATTGAATGGCATTCGAACAGGAACACAACAACTGCAGTGCAGTCGAAGAGATAGATATTACCCTGCATATCACAAATGCTACGAACACTGAGAAAATCAACAGAAATAACGTTCATCGAAAGTGTTGAAAGGAAAGTTGAATACGAATCTTATGTTTTAGTGAAATGGATGAAGCCCCAAAATGACTCTCAAATGATATTATTCAGAAATACAGGATAGTGAAGAATGTTCCTTTTGTTTCTTTTCTTTAGTTCATTTTTCTTGTTGCTTGGTTTTGATTGCTTTCGTTCGTTTGTTTTGATTAACAAATAAGACAGTTAGTTTTAACCAAGATGATGTAATTTCGGGATTTTTGCAATAAAAATACATGACCAAATAGCAGCCAAACTTCCCTGTGCATTATGGAGCTTTGGACTTCAAAACATTATATATAATCTAATTAATTTACCTCGATATCCTCTTTTCTTTTCAAAAGAGTTTTTTTTTTTCATTATCGCCATAGCAAGAACGGAAAAAAGGATGGATGATAAGGAGACACAAAGAAGAAGTACGCACGAAAATAAAGAAATGACAAGGTGCATAAACCAAGGGAGAGCATACATATTTCGGTCTGGTTACTATAGGTTATGCTGTAATACACTTATGTCAAGTTAAAGTACTTAACCTTTAAAACATAGAAATTCGAGTTTTGTTAGACTTAGATTAAGTATTCAAAGGTAGGTGGTCCATTGTCTGCTGTACAAAAAACACACTTTAAGAAGCTAATGGAATTATCTTCAATATTTTTGTTATCAACAGACTTGATTGATACTAACTCTCTTTAATAAAAAGAATTAAACATTGATTTTTTTGTCTTTGTCGATATATTACAGTATTTGCTATTCGACAGTATTGGTAAGATAAATGCTTGGTGTTGACATTTTTAATCATGATCATTACAAACGTTTGACGGATCATAAGCACATGGCTTATCATTGATTGTTCACACGGACGCTTAGAACTGTACTAATTCACCTCATTGTTAACATAGCTTTGCATACAAATATAACCGCCACACCTGACATGTTAAAATAAACTTTCAGTTGTAGGGTGTTTGTCCTTTAACTCTTATTTGTATCGATATGGAAGTGAGCATTTTTGTTTGGTACTGTCGAACATGTTTGCTTCAACAATATATAAGATGATGAAAACCATCTTAAATTGTACCCAGGAAACAAAACAGAAACAAGTGAGGAAGATAATGAATGGCCATTAAGCTCCGTGCCTTGTACCATACAACAAGAACACAAATCTTATCCTGAAGTCCACCTTCAGGATGTCAGATTGTAATCAAACATGTTGAATCCTCTAATCACACGACTGCAATTTAAAATCAGAACAGGCAATATTAAAGAAGACTAACAATGACAGTAGTTTGAGTTGTTACGTCATTAACTAATTACCTGTCGATCAAATTGAATTATTTCAGATCAATTACATAAAATGGTATACTACAGGCTAAGATATAAATACATCTATAGGTTAAAGTATAGATGGAGTTTTAGGAGACAACTACTCTAACATCTCCAGGTTAAACACTTATAAACATTAGAAAAAAGAGTTATTGCAATAATTTTATTAAATTGATATTAACGAAACATCTCCGAAAAAGTACAGATTGGACATTTTTATTTAAGTCGTCCTTAGTTCCTGTTCGGTGAGCTAGAGCTAAACTCTGAAACACAGAAATAGTCTATACAATACAGGGTTATAATATACATTACAGAGTAAGACTATACAATACGGAATTAGACTATACAATACGGAATTAGACTATACAATACAGAGTTAGACTATACTGTGGTAGATTATACAATACAGAGTTCGAATATACACTACATAGTTAGACTATACAATAAAGAGTTAGACTATATAATACAGAGTTAGACTATATAATACAGAATCAGACTATACAGTATAGAGATGTACTATACAATATAGAGATGGACTATACAATATAGAGATGGACTATACAATATAGAGATGGGCTATACAATATAGAGATGGGCTATACAATATAGAGATGGACTATACAATATAGAGATGGGCTATACAATATAGAGATGGATTATACAACATAGAGATGAACTATACAATATAGAGATGGGCTATACAATATAGAGATGGACTATACAATATAGAGTTAGACTATACAATATAGAGATGGGCTATACAATATAGAGATGGACTATACAATATAGAGATGGACTATACAATATAGAGATGGACTATACAATATAGAGATGGGCTATACAATATAGAGATGGACTATACAATATAGAGTTAGACTATACAATATAGAGATGGACTATACAATATAGAGATGGACTATACAATATAGAGATGGACTATACAATATAGAGTTAGACTATACAATATAGAGATGGGCTATACAATATAGAGATGGGCTATACAATATAGAGATGGACTATACAATATAGAGATGGACTATACAATATAGAGTTAGACTATACAATAAAGAGTTAGACTATACAATACTGAGTAGGACTATATAATACAGAATCAGACTATACAGTATAGAGATGGGCTATAAAATATAGAGATGGACTATACAATATAGAAATGGACTATACAATATAGAAATGGACTATACAATACAGAGTTAGACTATATGATAAAGAGTTAGACTATATAATACAGAATCAGACTATGCAGTATAGAGACGAACTATACAATAAAGAGATGGACTATACAATACAGAGTTAGACTATATGATAAAGAGTTAGACTATATGATAAAGAGTTAGACTATATAATATAGAGATGGACTATACAATATAGAGATGGACTATACAATATAGAGATAGGCTATTCAATATAGAAATGGACTATACAATATAGAGATGGGCTATAAATATAGAGATGGGCTATACAATATAGAGATGGACTATACAATATAGAGATGGACTATACAATATAGAGATTGGCTATACAATATAGAGATGGGCTAAACAATATAGAGATGGACTATACAATATAGAGATGGGCTATACAATATAGAGATGGGCTAAACAATATAGAGATGGGCTATACAATATAGAGATGGACTATACAATATACAGATGGACTATACAATATAGAGATGGACTATACAATACAGGGTAAGACTATTCAATATAGAGATGGGCTATACAATATAGAAATGGACTATACAATATAGAAATGGACTATACAATATAGAGGTGGACTATACAATATAGAGATGGACTATACAATACAGGGTAAGACTATACAATATAGAAATGGACTATACAATATAGAGATGGACTATACAATATAGAGATGGACTATACAATACAGGGTAAGACTATACAATATAGAGATGGACTATACAATATAGAGATGGGCTATACAATATAGAGATGGGCTATACAATATAGAAATGGACTATACAATATAGAGATGGACTATACAATACAGGGTAAGACTATACAATATAGAAATGGACTATACAATATAGGGATGGACTATACAATATAGAAATGGACTATACAATATAGAGATGGACTATACAATATAGAGATGGACTATACAATATAGAGATGGGCTATACAATATAGAGATGGGCTATACAATATAGAAACGGGCTATACAATATAGAGATGGACTATACAATATAGAGATGGACTATACAATATAGAGATGGACTATACAATATAGAGATGGGCTATACAATATAGAAATGGACTATACAATATAGAAATGGACTATACAATACAGGGTAAGACTATACAATATAGAAATGGACTATACAATATAGAGATGGACTATACAATATAGAGATGGACTATACAATACAGGGTAAGACTATACAATATAGAGATGGACTATACAATATAGAGATGGGCTATACAATATAGAGATGGGCTTTACAATATAGAAATGGACTATACAATATAGAGATGGACTATGCAATATAGAGATGGACTATACAATACAGGGTCTGGAACTATACACTATAGAGCTGACTATACAATATAAAATAGCCTATACAATTAGAGATGGGACTATAAATATAGAGATGGATTATACAATAGAGAGGTCTATACAATAAAAATGGGGCTTTAACAATAGAGATGGACTATACAATATAGAGATGACTATACAATATAGAGATGGCATATACAAAATGAGATGGACTATAAATATAGAGAGGGCTTACATATAGAAATGGCCTATACCAATAGAGATGGACTACAATATAGAGAGCGCTATACACTATAGAGATGGACTATACAAATAGAGATGGACTCTACAATACAGGTTAAGACTATACAATATAGAGATGGACTAACAATTATAGAGATGGCGTACAATATAGAGATGGGCTATACAATATAGAAATGGAATATACAATATAGAAATGGACTATACCAATATAAGAGATCGAAGATACAATATAGAGATTGACTATAAATACAGGGTAGGACTATACAATATGAGATGACTCTACAATATAGAGATGGGCATACAATATAGAAAGGACCTATACAATATAGAGATGGACTATACAATCAGGTAAGACTATACAATATAGAAATGGACTATACAATATAGAGATGGACTATACAATATAGAGATGGACTATACAATACAGGGTAAGACTATACAATATAGAGATGGACTATACAATATAGAGATGGGCTATACAATATAGAGATGGGCTATACAATATAGAAATGGACTATACAATATAGAGATGGACTATGCAATATAGAGATGGACTATACAATACAGGGTAAGACTATACAATATAGAAATGGACTATACAATATAGAGATGGACTATACAATATAGAGATGGACTATACAATATAGAGATGGACTATACAATATAGAGATGGACTATACAATATAGAGATGGACTATACAATATAGAGATGGGACTATACAATATAGAGATGGACTATACAATATAGAGATGGGCTATACAATATAGAAATGGACTATACAAATAGAGATGGACTATACAATACAGGGTAAGACTATACAATATAGAGATGGACTATACAATATAGAGATGGGCTATACAATATAGAGATGGGCTATACAATATAGAAATGGACTATACAATATAGAGATGGACTATACAATACAGGGTAAGACTATACAATATAGAAATGGACTATACAATATAGAGATGGACTATACAATATAGAAATGGACTATACAATATAGAGATGGACTATACAATATAGAGATGGACTATACAATATAGAGATGGGCTATACAATATAGAGATGGGCTATACAATATAGAAACGGGCTATACAATATAGAGATGGACTATACAATATAGAGATGGGCTATACAATATAGAGATGGACTATACAATATAGAGATGGACTATACAATATAGAGGTAGGCTTTACAATATAGAGATGGGCTATACAATATAGAAATGGACTATACAATATAGAAATGGACTATACAATATAGAGATCGACTATACAATATAGAGATGGACTATACAATATAGAGATGGACTATACAATATAGAGATGGACTATACAATATAGAGAGGACTAATAGAGATTGGCTATACAATATAGAGATGGACTATACAACATAGAGATGGGCTATACAATATAGAGATGGGCTATACAATACAGGGTAACACTTTACAATATAGAGATGGGCTATACAATATAGAGATGGACTATACAATATAGAGATGGACTATACAATATAGAGATGGACTATACAATACAGGGTAAGACTATACAATATAGAGATGGGCTATATAAAATAGAAATGAACTATACAATATAGAAATGTACTATACAATATAGAGATGGACTATACAATACAGGGTAAGACTATACAATATAGAGATGGACTATACAATATAGAGATGGGCTATACAATATAGAGATGGGCTATACAATATAGAAATGGACTATACAATATAGAGATGGACTATACAATACAGGGTAAGACTATACAATATAGAGATGGACTATACAATATAGAGATGGCTATAGAGATGGGCTATACAATATAGAGATGGGCTATACAATATAGAGATGGACTATACAATATAGAGATGGACTATACAATACAGGGTAAGACTATACAATATAAAAATGGACTATACAATATAGAGATGGACTATACAATATAAAAATAGACTATACAATATAGAGATGGACTATACAATATAGAGATGGATTATACAATATAGAGATGGGCTATACAATATATAAATGGGCTATACAATATAGAGATGGACTATACAATATAGAGATGGACTATACAATATAGAGATGGGCTATACAATATAGAGATGGACTATACAATATAGAGATGGGCTATACAATATAGAAATGGACTATACAATATAGAGATGGACTATACAATATAGAGATGGGCTATACAATATAGAGATGGACTATACAATATAGAGGTGGGCTTTACAACATAGAGATGGGCTATACAATATAGAGATGGACTATACAATACCGAGTCAGACTATATAATACATCCCAATTAGTTATTCACATTTCAAGTACTTATACAGGATTAAGATCAATTTTGAAGGAAGAAATCCGTACACTTTCGACTATTAAGAATATAATATTTTTTTCTTCTATGTGATTTGCGAACTAGTCATCTTAAAAAAATTCAATTGGAAAAAATATAAAATGTACCATATGATTATGTCGAAAACTTTCCGCCTCTGCCCGTGAAATTACGGCGTCATACACTCATGTCTCAGCGACCAGTATGTCACCAGACTCAATGATACTTAAGGCAGAGTTCATTGAAGGTCACAGACTCTAGGACACCAGTAGCGTTTTCCTCGGTAGAATGTAGGCACTCATCTTGTAGACCGTTATGGAGATGTGTGTTGTTATTTTGTAAGAGGTGCATTGATAAAAATCCTCACCAAGAGAGACAAGGATGTCGACACAGAACTTCATACCCGTTTTAAACACATGTACACCATCTTTGTCTGTCAGGTCGATTCGGTCTGTGTAAAGGTACCTCTACAATTAGGTAGAACATAAGTGTAATAACAGGAACAATTGTATCAGAAACAAAATTAAAGAATCAAAGCTAATGATGTATGAATAAAGGAAGGCAAAGCGTCATGCATTGTTTAATGGTTCAATTTGGTGCAATTTTTGTGGCGATCTACGGGTAATGGACGGACGGTTTTCACAATACTGTTTTCAGCGGACCTATATTTTGAGAATATATTTTAAGCAACTCTCAGTAATCTCTAGTAAAGTCCTAAGCAGTGTGAGCAAGAGTAGCAAGTTACTTTAAAGCGAAAAAAGTATTTTATGAGATAAAAAAACAGTTGAAAGACGTGTACTTTAAGCATACATGCTATTTGAAAATCAACCAATAAGCTGCTGTTTCATCCCGAACCAAGTCCCTGAAGAAAATGTGTTTCTTAGGTTTGTAGCTGTTTTCCTGAGGAAATAACATATGGAATGGGTACTTTTTACGTATATGTAAGAATAAAGAGTAGGGTCTTTGATAATTGGAAAATCAAAAACAAACACTGCTACTAAAAACATGATTCCAGATGTAAAAATGCGGGAATTCCCCAGGTGGGAGTTCCTCAGTCCACTGTAAATAACGGGGTTATTGTCTTCAAGGTACTGGTTTGCTCTTATATGCTATTAAACCTATCTAATAGCAACATTTTTTTTGGTAGGGAAATCTTAGGGAAACTTTACTGTGATATAAATTTCACAATATTTGAACTTCAAATGAGCAATTGACTGGTAATAACATATAATGAAATAGTTAGTTGTGCGAGACTTGAATATATATAGATATGGGGTAGTTATCCCAAACTTGCCAGTCTGACAAAGGTTAAGCAGTCGCCATGATTTGTATTGACAACAGAATCTGAAGGATATAGAAATATAAGAAATGTACTATTTTGCCATGCCAATTACAGTCGGGATGCATGACATATTCGTCTGTGCACACAAACAGCACAATGCACTAGTTGGAATATAGAGAAGTATTCTATAAAATTTGTTTTTATTTCCTGAGATATAATCCCACCACATTCATAATAATGATGCACATGCTGATTTTAACTATAAACAAGCTCCATTGTCTTTTTTAAAAAACATAATAGCACTTTTCAGTCTTATAGCGAACAAAAACAATGTTTATGTTAAACATAGTATTAATAAAGTCGTGTTACTAGAGACGGAGAAAATGTTCGTCCTCTTTTTGTCATACTTCTTTGTTTCAAAATAATTTCATTCCCTCTGTCTTAAATGTTGTAACTCTCTTCCGTCTGATGTTAAAACGAATCCGTCAATGCGTAGCACCTGCATGGACCTTCAACCAAAGTACCATTATATTTCTCCTCTGGAAGCAGACAAGTTCAGATCCTCTATGCGAGACTAAGAATGGAATGTAGCTCCCTAAATGGCCACCTTTACTCGAAAGGCTTTTTTGATTAGTTGATAGTCCTCTCTGTTCATGCGGACTATCGAATGAATTTTTTTTTTAATTTCCACTATCTTTTGCGATGCCCTCTATACGTTAATCTCCGCACGTCATATTTTAATCCGATCAATCAATATCACTTAACTGAAAGGATGTTACTATTTGGAGATGAAAACCTCTCTTTCAAAGAAAATAAGGAATTGTTTACATGTATCCAAAAGTTTATAATTGATACTAAACGCTTTTGATTTCATACATAATATGTTCGTTACTTTCATCACTTTGGAAATTACTATCTCAGTTAACGAATCATTTAGTACCCTGTATTTTTTTTCTCTAAATGAAGATAAGTATAATCATGAAAGATTTGATGTTGTTAATAATTAAGCTGGCAAGTATTACGAAAGTACCAAGCGGTACTTTCCTACTACTCTGGCAAGCCCACTGCACTTTCACCTATCCCCTCTTCCCTGTACACCATCTCCTTCTGGTAGATAATATTAAGGTTTATATATGATCAGATTCTTTTTCTCTCTCAGATTTCGTTGATTGCTGTCCATTTCAATAATGTAAATTCCAATTGAAGGAAGTTGACTAGTATAAGCGTTCAAGCTTGTTTCCATAGCCTGTTTCTGTTTGTTGATACAAAAATGTTGTCATATGCTCTATCAAAAGAAACGAAATAAAGTTTACATTAATATAACGCTAAAACTCATGTAAAATTACCTCTTAAGGGACCCCATATTTTAAGCTGCACAAAGGTAAGATTTCCCTTATCGCGATATACCTGTAATCAATTAACATTTTTATTCACATGTGTCCGCGTGATCCATACAAAGGGAGATAAATCGGATATCGTTATATCTTTACACGTTACTCAGTCATGCATTACCCATGTCCGGATATAGTCAATTATATACCTTTCTTTAGCGTTCTTTGTAAACTAGCCTTGATTTTCCCTCGCTAATTAGTTGCCTACTGACAAACAAGACGCCAACCGAAATTATCCACGATTTATTATATGGAACCGTAAGGGAAGCATTGACCATGAGCTTGATATGATGAATCAACTAAAGTTAGGGATTCGTTTGGTGTTTGTCAGAATATGGTTTGCTGTTTTGCTTATATCACGAATTTGATAAAAATACAAAAGATAATCGTATGACGGTGATGTTCTGTGAGTCTTTAGCTCGACCGTAAAAGGTCCAAAGGTCGAAGGTCATGGTGTTCGAATGATACCGAATGATATCGAGTTATCTCAAACAAAAACGTTACATATGAGATAACAGACTGATAAATTGTTTTGTAGATTATGTAAATAATAATGTGTCCGTTAACGAGAGTGACAGATAAGAAGCGAATATCCAAATACTTCCTGTTTGTCACATTAAATGTTCCAGTTATGTTACATATGAGATAATAGACTGATAAAATAAATTGTTTTGTAGATTATGTAAACAATAATGTGTCCGTTAACGAGAGTGACAGATAAGAAGCGAATATCCAAATACTTCCTGTTTGTCACATTAAATGTTCCAGTTATGTTCTTCATTGTTACATCGACTTTGAGTGGAGACTTTCCAGGTTGTTGTTGATATGTTTGTTTATACACATGTATTATTTTTTTTTTAAAGTTTTGCTTCAAGATATTCAAAGCACAACATAAACATGTCGATTTTAAATTTGGAAATAATTGTTATGAACTCAAGAATAAGAAAAGAAAAGACAAATAGGTAGATACTAAATTCTTTTCTTAATGAGATGTATTAACATAGTTTTCTCACCTTATTGTAACTGCGAATAATACGGTTAATGCGATAGAATGCTATCATCTTTCCAAACTAACAATCACAGGTCATTAAGTAAATATTAGTTAATATGATGAAAAAATTGTCAATGAAAGATTGATTCGTTAGGGGGTGAATTAGTGATTTTTTCCCCTCTAAAGCTACCATCACAGTTTTATTAATTAATATAAAATAAATATGATAAAAATATGTTTTAAATAAGTGAAATCACAAAAAAAAGTCATTCATGTAACTTAATGTGATGATAACAGTTGTTTTCAATGCGTAAAAAAGTCATGTACTACCTTTTTTCTCCAAAACTCAAAGTCCCAACTCACAAATGTAAATTGATTTGATAAAACGAAGTTTTCATTCATAAAATCACAGTTACATTTATGTTTGCAAATTAATGCCATAAAAATAGTTTTTCCTCAATTTCTCAAACACGGGTTAAGTCATTGATATAATAAAAACGATTGTTTCGCCAAACGCACTATCACAAGTAAATTAATTGATTTTCATCATTATGATGAAAACAATTAAAGTCGAATCTGTATTAAGCGACCACTCAAGGGAAGTTGAAAAAACGGTCTCTTAATGGAGAGTGGTCTCTTAATAGAGATGGTATCTTAAACTAAAAAAATATTCATAGGCTTTTTATTCACTGTATAAATTGGCAATGATGATTTATAATATATATGGAAAATGAACCACCACTTTGAATAAAACAAAACACAAAACTTTTTAAAAATTTGTTTTGTATTTTCGATATGTAATATCAACGATAATCAATACAATAAAACGAATGATTCCAAGATCACAATCACAGTTAACGTAATTGATATAAAAAATAGATAAATAAACGAGTAAATAGATAAACAGACAAATCATATGCATATTCCAAGATAAATATGTAAATGTTAAAAGTTTCCCCCTCCAAACTCACAATCCCTAGTAACTAATATAAATTGATTTGATAAAACGATCATACATAAATCACAGATCAATTGATGTATGTAAACTAATACCTTCTAAACCCATGATCACAGCTAATTGATATAAATCATTATAATAGAAACATATGCTTCGATATGTTATATCACAGATAAGGTCATTAATGTTAATCAATATGGTAAAATGAATGTTTCCAAAAACAGAATCACAGTTAGATTAGACAAAATCAGTCACATCGAGAGAATTAGATACGGTATCTGACCCCAGTTTTTGTTTGTTTTCCTACTTTTAGAACTATCGGTGAATTCAATTGTGACGTCTTGATAAGTCACGTGAACATTCCCTCCTGCGAGGTAATGAGTCACTTTGTTTTTCGAATGTTCAAGAACAGTATACGTTTTCCCGGCATGTATTTTGATTGGAGTGTCAAAGAGAACGTCTGCCATGTATGGTGTATCGGGCTCTGGCTGTTCTCTTGGTTTGGTTCCTTGGATAAGACTGACGTCGTCCTCAAATACTTCCAAATCGACACTGCTTCGCCCGACGTCGGTAAGAAATGATCCAGATCCACACAGATATAAATCGTTTGAAGACTTGAAGGATATGGCCTCATCATCCGGTGGGTTTTTCCACAGTTCATTTTTGACAACCCCGTTCCTATGACATTTTCGTGGGATGTATGACCTTCTCTTCGTATTCAATTTTTCCGATTTTAATGCTGTTTTGTTTTTCTTGTGATTTTTAATATCACTCAAGTCCTCTGAGACAAGTACCTTGTCGGCACGTACTCTGTCAAAGAGGAAGTCTTCATCAATATGAATAAAGCGAACAGAGTACAGAGCTTCTCCAAGAACATGTCTCTTGTTTTCTGCAGTTGCCTGAAAAATATTTAATTACTATCGTGATGTATAACACATAAATTATCACAATAAATAGTATAACGTATGAGAAGTAAAAAGACAATATTATAAAGTTACACAAGAGAGAGCTGTTTCATGACGTCGTAGATAAAGTCTTAATAAGATTAATGCCATCAGATGTCAAATGTTTCCCCGTCGTAATCAAATAATATGATTTAAGTGAATTTCAAAATAAGTATTTTCATGAGGAATAATATCTATCTATAACAATGGTGGAATAAGGCTGATCCGGTTAAATACAGTCTGATGTCATTTAGGTTTCAGACTCGACCACAGTGGCCCTACGAAAATTACTAAGTTACTAATTAATACCGGTCAGGTAAACAAATACTAGTATTCCTGACGGAATATTCGGCATACGAACGTTGGTAGCCCAAGGAGATAGTTCACGTTCCGTTGCTTGCGGAACACCGCCAGTTTCGAGTCCTAACCCGACACTCAATATTTTCATTTTTTTTCTTATTGATCCAGAAAATTGGTATTCGGGGAAAAAACGCGATAATTAAACAAAGTATACAAAATAATTTTGGGAAGGAAAATATTCCTGATAATATTTTCCATAAAAGTGGAAAGCTGCAGAAAAAATGTTTATAACATAGATAGATATACCCCTTGTCATGCAGCCAATAGCTCTCAACATCATTAAAATTAATTGGTGCTTTCCCCATGTATTTCGGTATGATTTTCATTATTTTTAATGAAAGAAGTTAGTTGTAAAAATGTTATATGGTCTCGAAAATAACAACACTTACCTGTTAAAAAAATGAAGAACAACAAGTTGCCCGTAGTATAGGAAGAACAAATATTACAAACTTACCAACCATTTCAAATATTACTAGTGAAAATGTACATAACATACCTCAATTTTCCGACGAGAACATTCTGATTCCGCCCATCTGATGACGGCCTCATACACTATTCTTTCACTGATACCGAGATCATCAGACTGAATGATGCTTATCACACACTCCAGACTGAGGTCAGCAAAACTTTCAGATTTCAGAATAGCAAAAGCGTGTTCCTGAATGAACCGTAAACATTTTGTTTTAAGATTCTCCATCTTAAAGTTGTGGGTTTGTTCTAGAAGCGCACAAACGCAGTCCACCGTTAAAAGCTCCGACAGAAATGTCTCACAAAGAGAGACAAGTATGTCGACACAGTACTTGCTGGCCGCATAACACACAGGTACAACAGTACTGACTGTTAGGTCGAGTTTGTCGGTGTAGAGGTACCTGAAATAGCAGGAATGTCGATGATGTATACGTATAGGACTGGTCAACCAGCAAGCATCACTATACTGTAACACAGCAGTAGTAAGATCACGAGGGGTTCCGAAGGCTGCAGTTCACTTTCTCATCAACACTCAAGAATTTAGATTGAGATAAAACAAAGAAATGCCGTTCTATTGCTGACAATACTATAAATGACTACAAAGAAATAAGTTTTATATATTCGTTCATGACCTCCCCCCATCAAATTCCATAAAGTCATGTTCTTAATATCCTACTGTTAGCCTTTTGTATTCTTAAGGCCTTTCTACAAAAGCCACCTAATCAGATTAACGATTTATTAAACATTGCATAAATATAACAATTGTGGCATTTTGATAAACATTCTATAGAAAAATATAAACAAATTCTTGTGACTTTTGTGACTGTCTCATTTTAAAAAATCTACATTGCCCTTTTAAATCAAGTATTACGATCTTTCCTCCACTATACCATGCTAGAATCATGCAATAGGGAAAGGCATATAATATTATATGAGTAACATTTAATAAATCAACATTAGTTCTCAAACATGTGTCAACAGTAACGCTGCAATGGAAATTTGTCTGAAGCTCGAAAAATATTATTGATTAAAATTCACTTAGACAATGAATAGCGAGCATAAAAACCTGTTTTGTCGTGGAATAAAGGAGTCGATATATATCTAAATTGAATTATTTAAGTAGTTTGAGGTAGAAAGTATTCTCGTAATGTCATCAGGTAAATCCTTTACTTCTGCGAGAAGAGAATGATGTTGGAATTCGTGAAGTATATGTATGTTTACAATGAACTGTCTTGTTTTGTATACCAATTATAGAAGGGAAATTACGTATCACAGATAATAACCTTACATTAAATAATCTGACCTAGACAACATATTTATAGTGTGTTAAAATTGAATTACTATGACATGTCTGACATGCGATTAAAATTATACTGAACAGAGCTCAAAAGACAATATAATATGACAGGTTTTGGATCGGATGTGTACCTTAGAAACAAATCAAATGTTTCTGTAGATATGATACTATTAAGATCCTTTCCTGGGCACATATAATACATTAATCTGGTTATGGAGGTGTACCTTAGAAACAGTCGAAACGTCTCTGCAGATATATCCGGAATAATTATCTCCCCATTCTCGGCCATTGGACCCTCCAGCATGGCGAAGAATACCGGACTTCTGCTCATAAGGACCAGTTTGTGGGCGGATACCCTGTTCGTTTCCTCACCGACTATAAATGTGACGTCACTGGCTATACCGGAAGTCAGTAAGTGGTCAAAACATTCTATCAGTGGTTTGTCTACCTGCCAGTCTGCTCGAGGTGAACAAGTCGCCATTTTTCCTGTGTAATGAGAATGTTTGTGATGATAGAATACTTTTTGATAACAGAATTCGTCCTTCCATGTTAATAAAAGTCAAAAGATCATGATAAAAAAGTCGAATAAGAAGTATTATCAACGCTTAGGTATGGAAAAATTAGGGCGACATTCCGTAAATCATCTATATTTCGCGTGGGGTTATTTATCGCGTCAATAAGCGAGGAGAGTCAAATATATATATATAAATAAAAATCTGTAACATACATTTTCTTCAAATTAAATTATTTATATCTTTTAAGAACTGTGTACTTTTAGTGATATGCCGGCATCGCTGCTTGTAGAACTACGCAAAATGGCGTCATTCATAAATGCACAGGTAAAGATCAGAGGTCAGAATTCCGGCACGTCTGCATCAATTAAGTTGAAAAAAACTATTGTTGAAAAGTTGCTAATATTAACAATAGCACGTTTTTTTATTATGCACAATTTCTATCTGATTGAATTACAAATCAAGCATAAGGAAGATAGGTAAAGGCCTTACCGCTGTTACGGCTATTGTATACTCAGTAAGTATGGTAATTAGTAGCATTATGTAATAATAAACGCTGTTCAAACAAGTCAGGAATTTTAAATCCTTGTCAACTTCTATACACTGTAAATCATTTACGAGTTTTATTACTGGTATTTACCTTGAAAAAACACACCACCTCATCCACCAAGTATGAAAGCACGTAGTTCAATTTCGTAGGTTCATTTTGTATACACACTACCATACGTGGACCGTTTGTACTAATATAAATACAGTATATATGTTATAAACAGACTTAACATGTAGATCCCACGCTTTTCGTAACGATATTTAATTATTTGACAACGATCTATTATATAGACTCGCCTAACTCCATTTGGCGTTAAATATATATCACATAGTCCGTATAATCTAATCGTTCTCACTTTTATTATCTAAACGATTAATTTTTAACCTTATCATTAAAAAAGAACATTTATATCTGATATCATCTTGTTTGTTTAAAATGAGGTGAACAAATGCATCACTAATGTCATAAATGGTCACAGTCGTCGATTGGCAATGACGCACCAAAAACAAACAAACAAATAAATAAATAAACAAACAAATCCATTGTTTCATTATATTTTTCGACACAATGACATATGTTTATCTTTGTGTGGTTTTCGATTTGATGTATTTTGAACATTTTAATTGCCTAATTAGCAGTAAGAAGCAAACTATTTTTGTTCAAAATAGTATGGAAATATCACCCACATTGCATATATATGATACATCAAACCACTAAACATATATAAGTGTTCACAATGCAAATTCATTCTTTGTCTCAAAATAAAACTGTATGTATACATAACGAATAAAATTTAACGTTCTTTACAGTCGTACTTTAAAGTTGATAACACTATTGTGTCTGCGCTGTTAGACGGGATATTTAAAAGTGAATTAAAGGTCTGAAATAACATTAGTAATATAACACCGTCATATAGTGTATCGATAAAGTTAATATTGGACTATTCAGATCGTGATTTATATATTAACTTATAATTTATACGCACCTTTCCCCCAAGTCTTCTACGTCACAGTTTGTTAACAAACTGAAAGTACACTATTCTGGTTTCCCCTGGTCCGTTATGACTATATACAGTAATACGCCAAGAAAGGGAATATATTTTTAACACACACGACATATACGTACATAGTTAGACACATTAAATATTCCCCAAGAACACCATAGACATATTACAAAATACACTGTTATAGTAGAACTACTGATTTTCCGTTGTAATTGATATACCTATTAATCAAAACATATTCTTTTGATCGATAATTTAAAGGTACAGAACATATATTCCCTATATTAATGATATTGGATAATTAACCATCTATAGGTACTGTAACACCAGATGAGTTAAAATTGGAAAATATTGCAAAAATCTCTATAAATAGGTATGACATTATTGAAACATTTTTTGTTTCAAGTTAATAGATTACAGTTGCAATAGTTGGTGCTACAATAAGTTAATGTAACATTTTCGTGGTTTCGTAAAAGGTATGAAAACGTGTGATATCGAATTCCATACATCTTTGATATAATGTACATTGTACTATAGCGTGTTAATAGATCTCTCCTCTTGTCTTAATCAGCAGTATAGTAAGATGACTCTCCTTTTATAAGTCCAGATCTTTAGCGGATATCCTTTTGTTTTCCTCTGTTTCTATAAAAGTGACGTGACTGGCTATGCCAGTTAGCAACAGGTCCAAACTTTCGGACAACGTCTTTCCGGCTTGGCAGTCTGATAGAGGTGAAACATTCCCCATCTTTCTGTATGATTCATATCTTTGATACAAAAATATATATAGTCTATATTAATTTACACAACTCAATACAATGTTAAAGAAATACATACAAACATAGGCAAGTAATGTTCCAAAAGGACGAATGTAATATCTGGAGATAATACGAGATATTCTAACAACGTTATTATCTGCAAAACGTTCTTGTTGGTACATTGATAATGTTTATAATCATAATTATGTATATGACTATATTTTATATACTATATAATTATCATAAAGTGTATTTATTACTTAATTACATACACAATAGAATCATTACACGGTTGTTAATTTTATTACATATATACTTTTTTTGTAATGTGTTTTTATTTTATATACATCCAAGTGACACTCCCGAAGCTTAAAATGTACATTTGACAGAAATCATCCCAGAAACATCAACACAGTACATATTAAACAACAACGATACTAATCAGTTTGATTTCGCTTTTTATTGATTAACTTTAATTAGATACAAGCAAGGTTGGTACATGTATTTGATGCATTGCATTTTTACTATTTCCAAGTCATAAAATATTTGTAGGCAATTTACTTAAAATAGAAGGGACATTACTATTACTATTAAAGCAATACGGAGTTACTTGAAATATCTTTAAAGAGACATTCAATGATAACGAAAAACCCCCCAAAAAACTAAGAATGCATTTTGTATATGTAAGCAAATGATCCCTTAAGAGATATCATGATTTACATATGGATTAAAAAAATGTCTACCACAATACACTGTGTTATTCAACTCTCAGACCATAATTTAATCATTACAGCTGTTGATTAACAATCTGTTTATACCACAAGTGGTATAAACTCTGTACGCATTTTGATTGGCTAACACGGTGAACTGTGACCCAAGTTGCAATTGTTATTGACGTCATCAATAATCTAATGACGTCACATCACCGGGTCCCGGACGTCACCGGTACAATTTATTTGCATACGCGAAATTATACTTAGCCACGTTTCCCTTTGATTCAAACCGATATTATTGTGGTAGAAACAGGTCAAACAACTCGAAATTGTTGGATATGAAATTTATTTCACACGAGTAAGTTATTTCTTAAAGTTACAAAAGACACGAGCTTTAGCGAGTGTTTTTAGCAACTTTTAAAAAATAACTTACAAGTGTGAAATAAATTCCATATCCAACAACCACTCGTTGTGTAACCTCTATTTAATCCCGTTCATCTCAATATAACTGTATACGTTAATAGATAATAATTAATATTTTACTTTTGATCTGGTGTAAAAAAGACACAATAGGTTCAAGTCGTTCAATATGTACTTAGATTTTCATACGCAATCCTTAATACCCGCAAATAAGAGGTCCGTCGAGAGATACCAACCATGACATAGAAAGGTAAAAGAGAGAGGTCTAGAAAATACGGTACAGATAATTAATAAACACTCAAAGGTTTTATTATAGTTTGTCAGGTTATGAGATTATGGTTAGCTGTTTTTCTTTTATCACATATTTGAAAGTGCGCGAAATAAAACAATTGTATATATCGGGAACAATCATCGGGTATTTGCTGCAATGAGGAAGGTCAAAAGGTCGAATGTCACGGGTGTGAATAACAGCTACCTAATCTAATCTGATTAACATCTGAGGTAACAAACTGATACAAAGAATCCATAGTACGGTAGATGATGGTGTTATGTCCAGATACCTCCTGTTGTTTATGTGTAGATATCTTTGATATTAAAACCGTAGTATATCATCAATCTGTGGTGTTTTATCGACATGACGTTGAGTTTTTAAGTTTTTTATAAACGTAAAAATGTCGCTTACAAATTAAAAACAGTTTGGATCTTGCAAGATTACTTATGTATTCATGAATAAAAAGAGGAGACAAAGAGGCAGATGACCAAATTTATTACTTTCTGAAATGTATAATAACAACCTCTGTCTAGTTCTCTTCTACGATAGTCTCACGTCTGAGATAAACTTACAAACAAACAAAAATAAACCATTGTTTAGTAGATTATTTGTTTACTTCCAGAAACTTCTGATTGTTCACGATTAAATGTCCGTTATAATCATGTTTCAATTCGTAGCCTTTCGTGAATCTCTTGATAATTTATAGGGATGTATAGACATGACGTTGACCTATTTCATATTTCGTGAATCGCTGCATACTATAATTCTACAGAAAAGGAATGTTCACAATCTTAACAGCATTATAACATTAAAATCAACGACTTATGATTATTGTTTCTCAATCGAGTAAAAAAGATCATCAAAGACCAAACGTCCTCCTCTGAGTAATTGGCATTCTCATATGTTTCTCCACAATGGCGATTTCGGCTTTTAATCGAACAAATTTCCCTTTGATATTTCGGTCCTTTATAAGTGAGAAGGCGTCGAGGTTGGGTTGGTTTTGCGTAAGGGTTAGGAGTATGACGAGAAGTTTATGCAAGGATGGGGAATGGAGGAAGAGGGCGGGGGTAGGGTTGTACAAGGATGTGGAATGGAGGAAGAGGACGGGGGTAGGGTTGATGATGAGGGTAGGTATATGTGTCAGGATAGGGATTGGAGGGAGAGGATTCGGTAGGTATTTGGACGTATCGAAGGACTTATACATACACACAATTCAACAAATGTAGATATATTGGAATCAAAACACCAACACAAAGTATATACAAATGGAGATGTCAAATTCCAATAAAGTTCAATATTTTCTCTCACATTACATGCCATAAACGTAAATATCTATGAAATTGATGGTTAACACTAAGTAATACGTTATTGTTTCAAATTACGAGCCCTGTGATAATTACAGTTCTATATTTAATGATGTGATTATTCCGTGTTGAACTTTTGTCTGTTTGGGCTCCTGTAATAATACTGCGAAGAAAATTGTAGTCAATATTGCAACGTTTTTTGCTCCAAAATTGATGGTTTGATAACGCACGGCAGAATTCACTGCCTTGAAGAAGCGTAAATCTACAAATTTTCTCAACAGTTTTATTGCTTATTGCACTATTCCAACCTTATTTGTAATGAGATGAAAGTGGTTGGATAGTTTCATAGCATTGCAAAATGGAGATATTGTAATACGATTATATGTTTTTATGATTAAATCATTAACGGAGAACAATGCTAACACCACTCTTGGTATTTGTGTTTTCAACTATTCCGGATACATAGTTTGATTAAAGAAGTCAATATGAGAGAATAAGATACGGTATGTGACCCCTGTCGGTGGTAGTGCTTCTGCTTTTAGAACTGTTCATGAATTCTATTGTGATATCTTGATGCGTGACCTTTGTAATCCCCTTTTCAAAGAAATGCAATATTGTATGATGTGAACGTTCTATAACAGTATACGTTTTCCCGGCATGTATTTTGATTGGATTATCTAAAATAATGTCTCCCATGTACGGTGTATCAGGCTCTTGCTTGCCTCTTAACTTGGTTCCTTGGACAAGACAGACGTCATCTTCAAATACTTTCAGGTCGACACTGCTTCTTTCAACCTTTGTAAAAAATGATCCAAATCCGAACATATATAAATCGACTGATGACTTGAATGAAATACCCTCGTCAGTTGGCATTAATGTCCATTGTCCATGTTTTACAATTCCAATCCTAGAAATTCTCCACGGAAAGCTTGACCTTCTTTTCGCATTCAGTTTTTCAGATAGCAATGGCTTATTGTTTTTCTTGTGATTGATTATATCAACTAAGTCATCTGATCTAAGTACCATATCTGAACATATTCTACGAAGAAGAAAGTCTTCCTCAAGATGAAGAAAACGTACATTGTACAAAGTCTCCCCAAGAACGTCTCTCCTGTTGCCCGCGGTTGCCTGAAATAAATCACGTTTATGTTATGGCGTTGGGTAAATTATTACATATACGAGCAAATTATGCAGGATAAAAAGTCTAAGCTTCGTAAAAGACGACATTAATATCATGTATCGAGTTCCACATGCGCACAAAATATACACAAACTTTCAAATATTCTTTTGGTAAAAATGTATGTAAAGATACCTTAATGTTCTGTCGACCACATTCCGCCTCCGACCATCTGATGATTGCTTCATACACACCGTTCTCAACGACTTTGAGATCATCAGACCCGGAGATGCATGTCATACAGTTGAGACAGAGGTCGGTAAATGTCGCAGATCGCAGAACTCCGGGAGCGTTGTTTAGAATGAATTGTAGACACTGTTGTCTCAAACTCTCCATCACAAAAACATGGGATTGTTCAAAAAGCACACAGGCACTATCAACCGTTAGATTCTTAGCAAAGAATTCCCCACAAAGAGAGACAAGGATGTCGACACAGTACTTTCTGGCCACATTTAGTACAGGTACAACGTTCCTGTCTGTCAGGTCGATTGTGTCGGTGTAAAGGTATCTGTAAGACAACGTTAAATAAAACATGAATAAAAGCATGCGATAATTAAACGAGAAAACGTCAGTATGACACACTTATACAATCTGTCAAGTAAGTAAAATGTTACACGGCGCCAGTCGAAAGTTTCTTACAGTGCTGAACCTCTAACATTGTTAGATTCCAGGAGGTATTTACTCTAAGAGGGGTAGGATGTCACCAAGTTGTTTATTTATTAAAAACAGTGTGCGACATTTGTATACAGTTTCCTGTCACAGTCTTGTCGCAGTGTCCAGTCTTAGGTGTGATGTGTGTCCATGTAAGGGTGATGATTGGGTGTGGTTGTATTATTGTCCTTATCTGGAATGCGTTTTGATTGGTTGTCGGTGTGAGTATACGCGCAAGCATGTTACCTGTCCTTTCCCTATCACTCGCAGGTCTGGGACTGACCTATACTTTTGCTTTCATTTTGTTTAACGTCATATTAACAGCCAGGGTCATTTCAGGACGTGCCAGGTTTTGGAGGTGGAGGAAACCGGAGTACCCGGAGAAAAACCATCGGCGTACGGTCAATTACTGGCAACAGCCCAAAATGGGTGTCGTGACACCTTAACCATTCAGCCATCGGATATTATATATATGTGTTATATTAGTGAATATCCTGTCAATTGTTACCTGTGTTATACATGTATAAGTGTATATCCTGTCAATTTTTACCCTGTGTTATATTAGTGTATATCCTGTCAATTTTTACCCTGTGTTATATTAGTGTATATCCTGTCAATTTTTACCTGTTTTATACATGTATAAGTGTATATCCTGTCAATTTTTACCCTGTGTTATATTAGTGTATATCCTGTCAATTATTATCTGTGTTATATTAGTGTATATCCTGTCATTTTTTACCCTGTGTTATATTAGTGTATATCCTGTCAATTTTTACCTTGTGTTATATTAGTGTATATCCTGTCAATTTTTACTCTGTGTTATATTAGTGTATATCCTGTCAATTTTTATCTGTGTTATATTAGTGTATATCCTGTCAACTTTTATCTGTGTTATATTAGTGTATATCCTGTCAATTTTTACCCTGTGTTATATTAGTGTATATCCTGTCAATTTTTACTCTGTGTTATATTAGTGTATATCCTGTCAATTTTTACCCTGTGTTATATTAGTGTTTATCCTGTCAATTTTTACCCCGTGTTATATTAGTGTATATCCTGTCAATTTTTACCCTGTGTTATATTAGTGTATATCCTGTCAATGTTTCCCCCGTGTTATATTAGTGTATATTCTGTCAATTTTTATCTGTGTTATATAAGTGTATATCCTGTCAATTTTTACTCTGTGTTATATTAGTGTATATCCTGTCAATGTTTACTCTGTGTTATATTAGTGAATATCCTGTCAATTTTTATTCGGTGTTATATTAGTGTATATCCTGTAAATTTTTATCTGTGTTATATTAGTGTGTATCCTGTCATTTTTTACCCTGTGTTATATTAGTGTATATCCTGTCAATTTTTATCTGTGTTATATTAGTGTATATCCTGTCATTTTTTACCCTGTGTTATATTAGTGTATATCCTGTCAATTTTTATCTGTGTTATATTAGTGTATATCCTGTCAATTTTTATCTGTGTTATATTAGTGTATATCCTGTCATTTTTTACCCTGTGTTATATTAGTGTATATCCTGTCAATTTTTACCCTGTGTTATATAAGTGTATATCCTGTCAATTATTATCTGTGTTATATTAGTGTATATCCTGTCATTTTTTACCCTGTGTTATATTAGTGTATATCCTGTCATTTTTTACCCTGTGTTATATTAGTGTATATCCTGTCAATTTTAACCTGTGTTATATTAGTGTATATCCTGTCATTTTTTACCCTGTGTTATATTAGTGTATATCCTGTCAATTTTTATCTGTGTTATATTAGTGTATATCCTGTCATTTTTTACCCTGTGTTATATTAGTGTATATCCTGTCAATTTTTATCTGTGTTATATAAGTGTATATCCTGTCATTTTTTACCCTGTGTTATATTAGTGCATATCCTGTCATTTTTTACCCTGTGTTATATTAGTATTTATCCTGTCAATTTCCCCCCTGTGTTATATTAGTATTGTATGAGTATTCTACTATAATATTGCTTAAACCACGGCATTTACAAATGTAGTAACACTAGTAATATGTAAGTGTTCACTATTTAATAACATTTTTAGGATTGTTAACTTTAAGCTATATTGACTGTGATGATACTATATTTACATCCTAGTCAAACCGTTATCTTAACTCGTGTCATGCTTGAATATATATTTGATCCTAAGCCATATTGTAAACTAGACATTGTTTAAACCCTTGTAACCCTTGTTAAATAAAATATTTTATTTTTTTATTATTGTGTGTTGAATTTACAATTGTATTAGGTAACTTCCTTGTTCTTATCACAATGCACAACTGTGCAACTCGTTATGTATTTGCTTGTTACCTTAGAAACAATTTGAATGTCTCTGAAGATATATCTGGAATAGTTATCTCCCCTTTCTCAGCCATCGGACCTTCCAACATGGCGTAGAATACCGGACTTCTGCTCAGGAGGACCAGTCTGTGGGCGGAAATCCTGTTCCTTTCCTCGCCAACAATGAATGTGACGTCACTGGCTATACCGGAAGTCAGTAAATGGTCAAAACTTTCTATCAGTGTTTTGCCGCCTTGCCAGTCTGATGGAGGTGCAGTAGTCGCCATTTTTGTCTGTAATGAAAGTATAAGATAGTATTATGCAATACAGTAAATTTTGCTTAACCAAGACAGTTTAGTTAAGACATGTTTATTTGATAAAAACTTGTTTACAATGGTGATATACATAAACAGCTGATGTCTCTGTTATTCATACAAAGGTTATATATATAAACTTGACATTACTATTCACAAGGAGATACACATCTCTTTATAAATACTGTATGAATATTATCTTAATGCAATTCCATATCTTTAATTTTCCAGTTGCGTTATTTAAGTAAGATTTTTTTCCTTAAATTTTGTAATGGTTTCATATGAAATTTTTCAAGATAAGAATTTTCCTTAAGTGCAAGGGAATTTCAATATGAAGGATATAAATAATGTTATGAAAATGGCATATCGTACGCAGTAAAGTGTAAATATAGATGCACTCTAGCGCGTAGTGTTTATCAAGACTACATATAAACGTAGATGGAAATGTATAAAACAGTTACACCTAGAATCAATAAAGAAATGCCTTGTTATCCTGATGTCCCTTTTGAATATGCTATTGTTACGGACGTCATAAAGAACAAATGATTACGAAAAACACCCACCGTGGACTGGTGGTCTGATATATACAATGTAAGTGATATGCTTTACCAGGATATACCTTTAGTGTATAGTGGTTGTAGTTGTATTTGTATTCTGGCCCGGTATCTTCTTCTGTATTAAGCCATTATTTACCAAATTACTGGTATATATTCTTTGAATGATATTCACACTGACCTAATTTTGCAGATAACGTACAGTTTTACTTTGTACCGTAGAGGTTCTTGGATGCCGCCATTCTCAAGTAGACAATAAGTCTGCTTATGTAATATAGTCCTTGGTAACGTATTGCACCATGTTACATAAATCTATACAGACTACCTGCTATAAAAGTGACTCGGTAACCTAGCTGAGCACAGTTAAACATATAAAGTAAACTTAATGTTCCCCGGGCAGACAAAGCGCAGGCTTTATTAACAAAGGGAGATAAATCATAAACATATTTTCCTCGTCATACGATGTACACATGTATAACGATATCTACGATTTATAGGACAATTCAATCATTTGGGTATGGTTTTGATATTGAGTTCGACATCGGACCGAGAAGGACCACCTAGCCGCGCCCATGTCCGTCCCAGGTAGATGTCCGGCCCTGTGGACGTACCGGATGGATAGGACAAGACTCACCTGAGGGTGACACAGGCACCGGAGGCACTCGACCACCGGCCCCCACACGTCGCCAGTGAAAGGAGACGTTAAACCACTAACCAACCAACCAACATATGGGTATACAATTGTGATGTATACGTAATACTTATACATACCTTTCTACCGTTCCTTTACGCTTCGTGTTACAGTCACAGTGATTGCAAACTGAAAGTACACTGCCCGGGTTTTCCCAGATCTTCGGTAAAGTAAGGTAAGGGGCCCCCCGAAGGGTAATTGTAATTATCTTTCAATGTAATAATCTTTATTATAACTGGCTAATATTACCCTCTCAATTTCATTAGGTAAATATATATATAATATATATATATGATTATAATCTATATTCAAGACCATATCAATGTAATTACCTATTAATGATCAAAATCAATATATATATATATATATATCCATAATCCATATCACTTACTATAATTCATGAACAATAAATCATCCATAGGATATTTCAATTTGATTGTTATTATATTCATACCTTTCCCTAACTTCTTTTGTGTAACATACAGTGTAATTACAAACCGAAAGTAAAATTTTCTGGTTTTTCCTTCAAACTGATATGAGCTGTACTATCTGTACAGGGTTGAAAATGGACCCCCGTGGAAAATGGAACCCGGGTCCATTTTCAACGTTGAAAATGGAACCGGGATGCCGTGGAAAACGGAACCAAATATTAAATTTCTTTACATACCCGTTGAAAATGGACCCCGTTGAATATTAAACCACATAAAAGTATTGGATCTCGGTACCAGTTTATATTGTCATAGACGTTGCCATAAGATTTGCTTACATGCTACAATGTATAAACGATATTGAAGGACAATGGTAAAATAAAATGGCCCGTGACCTTAGGTGACCTTTGATATCACATTAGGCTGTTATGAGAAGTGTATATAAAATGTATATAATACTTATGTACATTAATTAACACTTTAACTCATGACATCTGGTGACCCAGATAATGACCATTAGCATCACTTAAAATAAGATGTCCCTATACATGTATACCATTTATCGACATTAATTGATAATTTGACCCGTGACCTTAATTGAACCTGATATTGACCTTTCGTATAACTTTACACTGTTTTAAAATATGCATGTAAAATGTAAACGACATTGATCGACATTGATTAACAATTTGACCTGTGACCTTTGGTGACCCATATAATGACATTTGGTTAAGCTTATCACTGTTATTAGATATTCATATGGCATGTACACGATATTGATCGACATTGATCAACAATTTAACCTTTGACCTTCGGTGACCCAGATAATGACCTTTGAAATAGCTCATTACTGTTATAAGATATTCATTTAACATGTACACGATATTGATCGACATTGGTACACAATTCAGCCTTTGACCTTTGGTGACCAAGATAATGACCTTTCGTATAACTCATCGTTATAAGTTATGCATATGAAATGTATACGACATTGGTCCACATTAATAATTAATTTGACCTGTGACCCATATAATGACCTTTTGTATATATTCAAACTGAAATATGATATGCATAGTGAATGTATACGATATTGATCGACATTGATAAATAATTTAACCTTTGGCCTTTGGTGACCCATATAATGACCTTTGAAATAACTCATTACTGTTATACAATATTAATTTAACATGTACGCGATATTGATCGACATAGTACACAATTCAAACTTTGAACTTTGGTGACCAAGATAATGACCTTTCGTATAACTCATCCCCGTTATAAGTTATGCATATGAAATATATACGACATTGGTCCACATTAATAAATAATTTGACCTTTGACCCTTGGTGACCCATAAAATGACCTTTGAAATAACTGTTGTAAGATATTCATTTAACATGTACACGATATTGATCGACATTGATACACAATTTGAACTTTGACCTTTGGTGAGCCATATAATGACCTTTGGTATATATTCAATCTGTTATTAGGTTATACATGTACATATGAAATGTATATGATATTGATCAACATTGAAACACAATTTGACCTTTGACCTTCGGTAAGCCATTTAATAAACTTTGGTTTAACTTATCACTGCTATATAATATTCACATAGCATGAAAACGATATAGATCGACATTGATAAACATTTTGACCTATGATCTTTGGTGACCCATATAATGACCTTTTGTGTAACTTTCAACTATATACGCATATGGCATGTTCACGACGTTGGTCCATATTCTTAAAGAATCTGACTTGTGACCTTTGGTGTCAATTTCAATGACCTTTGGTATAAACTTCAAACTGTTATTTGATATGCACACTCTTACGTATATGATGTTAATCGACATTGACCTTTGAAGTTTGGTGACACATATAATGACATATTATATATATTAACTATCATAAGCTACAAAAAACATTTGAATATGGAACTGGTGTCACTTTGAAAATCTGATAACCGGAGTAATTTTCAGCAAATAATATGAAAATGGGTCAGTATATCGTGGGGTCCATTTTCAACGTTGAATATGGACCCGGGGTCATTTTCAGTGAATAATATGGAAGTTGGTCAGTATGTCGTGGGGTCCATTTTCAACGTTGAATATGGAACCGGTGTCATTTTAAACTAATGATATGGAAATGGGTCAGTATATTGTGGGGTCCATTTTCAACGTTGAATATGGAACCGGGGTCATTTTCAGTAAAAATATGGAAATGGGTCAGTATGTCGTGGGGTCCATTTTCAACGTTGAATATGGAACCGGGGTTATTTTCAGTAAATAATATGGAAATGGGTCAGTATGTCGTGGGGTCCATTTTCAACGTTGAATATGGACCCGGGGTCATTTTCAGTGAATAATATGGAAGTTGGTCAGTATGTCGTGGGGTCCATTTTCAACGTTGAATATGGAACCGGGGTCATCTTAAACTAATGATATGGAACTGGGTCAGTATATTGTGGGGTCCATTTTCAACGTTGGATATGGACCCGGGGTCATTTTCAGTAAATAATATGAAAATGGGTCAGTATGTCGTGGGGTCCATTTTCAACGTTGAATATGGAACCGGGGTCATTTTAAACTAATGATATGGAAATGGTTCAGTATATTGTGAGGTCCATTTTCAACGTTGAATATGGAACCGGGGTCATTTCCAGTAAATAATATGGAAATGGGTCAGTATGTCGTGGGGTCCATTTTCAACGTTGAATATGGAACCGGGGTCATTTTAAACTAATGATATGGAAATGGTTCAGTATATTGTGAGGTCCATTTTCAACGTTGAATATGGAACCGGGGTCATTTCCAGTAAATAATATGGAAATGGGTCAGTATGTCGTGGGGTCCATTTTCAAAATTGCTGCTTTGCACCTTGTAAACAGATTTTAAGCCTAACTGTGCATTCATGGCTATATGTTGTGATGTCAGATTATAGGTATTGTGTAGTTGCCGTGTTGATAACAATCACAATATTAGATATCAACAGGAATTCTTTTAATTTAAGAAAAACTAAGTTTTAATGTCTGTTTTTAGTTCTCTGGGGCTATTTATAGCCTCGAGAACTATAGCCAGCGGTCGGAAATTTGCTGCTTTGCACCTTGTTAACAGATTTTTAGCCGAATTATGCGTTCATGACTGTATGTTGTGATGCCAGATTATAGGTATTATGTAGTTGCTGTGTTGAAAACAATTACAATATTCGATATCAACTGGAATTATGTTAATTTAAGAATAAATGAGTTTTAATGTCTATTTTTAGTAACAGCGGTGAAATATGGGCTGTAGTCCCACTAGGCGACATCGTTGGGCCGAGATTCAGATCAATTTGTGTATGTTTGCGTTATCTGGACCATTGACAGTATCAAAGGTCAAAGGTCAAATCATCAACCAATATCGATCAATATCGCGTACATGTCATATGCATATCTGATAACAGTGATAAGTTATACCAAAGGTCATAATATGCGTCACCAAAGGTCAAAGGTCAAATTGTTTACCATTGTTGATCAATATCGTATACATTTTATATGCATATTATACTACAGTGATAAGTTATATCAAAGGTCATTATATGGGTCACCGAAGGTCACAGGTCAAATTGTCAATGAGTGTCGAGCAATATCGTGTACGTGTTATCTTATCATAGTGATAAGTTATACCAAAGGTCATAATATAGGTCACAAAATGTCAAAGGTGAAATGTTTATCAATATTGTGTACATTTTATATGCATATCCTATTACAGTTTGAAGATATACCAAAGGTCATTATATGGGTCACTAAAGGTCAAAGATCAAATTGTTTACCAATGTTGATCAATATTGTATACATTTTATATGCATATTATACTACAGTTTGAAGATATACCAAAGGTCATTATATGGGTCACCAAAGGTCAAATTATCAACCAATGTCGATCAATATCGTGTACATGTCATATGCATATCTGATAACAGTGATAAGTTATACCAAAGGTCATTATATGGGTCACCAAAGGTCAAAGGTCAAATGTTTTACCAATGTTGATCAATATTGTATACATTTTATATGCATATTATACTACAGTTTGAAGATATACCAAAGGTCATTATATGGGTCACCAAAGATCGAATTGTTAATCAATATCGATCAAAAGTGTATGCTTGTTTAATTGTATACAGACTTGTATCTTATAACAGTATTCAGAGAAACATGTATATGTGGCTCATTTTTCAACGGGTTCCATTTTAAACAGGCTACACGTGGAAAATAGAGACCTGATGGGGTCCATTTTCAACAGGAGAGTCATTTTTCCACGGCATCCCGGTTCCATTTTCAACGTTGAAAATGGACCCGGGTTCCATTTTCCATGGGGGTCCATTTTCAACGTTACACCGGAACAAGTTCCCTTCCTTTCCAATAGGTAACTATAACATCTATATGATGAATCCTTTTGCTTTAACACGTAAAAAATGTACAATATGCTTAAATGATATCTGACAATTACATGACTGTCTGACAATTAGTTATAATAAAGCTGTTTCAGGATACACATAATCATGTAGCGTTTCCTCCTATGCTCGCACACCATATTTAACTAGTTTAGTAAAGACACCCGTACAATTTGGCATGATATTTTGCCCTTGCAATTAACAATATGCCGAGTGGATATCTAATGTGTTGTCCGATACTCACCAAATTAATGCCACAGTCAAACACTTCTCAAAAAACGTTATCTCCGGTTGTTTACGTTATGTTATGTTATGTTAAAATGTAATTAATCCGTAGTATATCATCAATCTGTATATATTCTATGGTGTTGTATCGACATGGCGTCGAGTCTTTAAGATTCTTATTACTATACACGCATGGCTATCGCTTACAAATTAAAAATAGTTGGAGTCTAATAAAAATTCTTATGTACTCATGAATATAAAGAGGAGACAAAGAGGCAGATGACCAAATTTTATTACTTGATGAGATGTTCAAAAAATGTTTAATTACCTTGTTGTAACTGCGAATAATAAGGCTAATGTAATAGAGACCTGGGATCTTTCCAGGCTCTGAGTAACAGGTAGATTCTTTTATATGGTAAAAAAACATGTTTATTAACTCATAACCACAGGTACAACTTCTTCAGAAAAGGAATTATAATGTCTCATACGTAACATGTACATTTACCATCAGCAGATGCATATCATTAAGATTAACCGCTTAAATGATCAAACGTCTTCAAATGAGTAATCGTTATTTTCAAGTTATCTTCGAAACGGCGGCTTCACCTTTTCACCCAGAAGAGTTTCCGTTTCGATGCTTCCGTTCTACATCTCTGCGGAACCGTCGAGGTAGGGTAGGAATTGTGCAAGGATGTTGAGTATATGGAGAGAATTGGTGGTAGTATTTGTGTAAGGTTTGAGAGTGGAGGGAAATAATAGTGGTAAGATTTGTGTAAGGATGTGGATGGAGAGGAGGTATGGGGTAGGGTTTGTGTAAGGATTAGAAGTCAGAGGGAACGGACGGGTTAGGGTTCGTGTAGGGATTGGTAGAGGGAGGGGACAGAAGGGGTAGAGTTTGTATAGGGATGGGTAGAGGGAAGGGGACAGAAAGGGATAGAGTTTGTGTAGGGATGGGTAGAGGTAGGGGACAGAATTGGTTAGAATTTGTGTAGGGATGGGTAGAGGTAAGGGACAAAAGGGGTAGGGTTTGTTTAGGGATTTGTAGAGGGAGGGGAAAGAAGGGGTTAGGCTTTGTGTAGAGGTAGGGGACAGAAGGGGTAGGGTTTGTGTAGTGATGGGTAGAGGGAGAGGACAGAAGGGGGCAGAGTTTGTGTAGGGATGAGTAGAGGTAGGGGACAGAAGGGGGTAGGGTTTGTGTAAGGGTTTAAAGGGAGAAAGAACGGAAGGACTAAGGTTTGTATAGGGATGGGTAGAGGGAAGGGACAGAAGGGGATAGAGTTTGTGTAGGGATGGGTAGAGGTAGGGGACAGAAGGGGTTAGAATTTGTGTAGGGATGGGTAGAGGTAAGGGACAAAAGGGGGTAGGGTTTGTTTAGGGATTTGTAGAGGGAGGGGAAAGAAGGGGTTAGGCTTTGTGTAGAGGTAGGGGACAGAAGGGGTAGGGTTTGTGTAGGGATGGGTAGAGGGAGAGGACAGAAGGGGGTAGAGTTTGTGTAGGGATGGGTAGAGGGAGAGGACAGAAGGGGTAGGGTTTGTGTAGGGATGGGTAGAGGGAGAGGACAGAAGGGGGTAGAGTTTGTGTAGGGATGGGTAGAGGTAGGGGACAGAAGGGGGTAGGGTTTGTGTAAGGGTTTAAAGGGAGAAGGAACGGAATGACTAAGGTTTGTATAGGGATGGGTAGAGGGAGAGGACAGAAGGGGTTTGTGTGAGCATGGGGAGTGAGGGAGAGAATGACGGTAGAGTTTGTGTAAGGATGTTGTGTTGAGGGAGTTTTATTTACAAACTAGTGTTAAATAACACCTTTTACATTACATAAACTGAAATATTTCAAATTTTTTGATGGATAACACTCGAGAATACTTATTTGTTTTTATTTGATTTGATTCCTATAATGACAACAGTTCTATATCACTGAAGTGTTGATTCAATGTCATCTGTCTATTGGGGCTCCTGTTCTAATACCGCGAAAGTAATTTTGCTTAATTTTGCAATGCTTTATCATTTTTTTCTCTCTAAAATTGATCGTTTTATGACGCATAACAAAGAATCATTATCTTGAACGTAAATCTACAACGTTTTCTAATAGTGTTACCAATGGCAATACTCAGAGATATATCAAGATGGTACTTGCACTTATCCAATCCTATTTCAAATGATATGAGTAATGAGTAGGAAGTCGTAGTGGCATTCCGAAAATTGAGAAATTATATAATGAAGGATGATAATAAATTTTTACTACATTGTTATCAACAGAGGCCAATGCTCACAGCACTCTTGAATTTGATCTTGTCTGTCACATGCCGGTAACCTAGTTACGTATATGATGGAGGAATCACCGCGAAAGAATTACATACGGTATCTGACCTCTATTGGTGTTACTGTGCCTACTTTTAAAACTATTGATGAATTCGATTGTGACATCTTGATGAGTCACATGTGTGATCCCTGTTTCAAAATAATGATTTACTGTATGCTGCGAATGCTCCAGAATAGTATAAGTTTTACCGGCATGTATTTGGATTTGAGTGTCTAAGAGAACGTCTCCCATACATGGTGTATCGGGGTTTGGCTGTTCTCTTGGTTTGCATGTCTGAACAAGACAGACGTCATCCTCAAATACTTTCAGGTCGACACTGCTTTGCCCGACGTTGGTAAGAAATGATCCAAATCCTAACATAGAAAGATCTCCTGTAGACTTGAAGGATATGGCCTCGTCAGCTGGTTGGCTTCCCCATATGCCGTTATGGACAGGCCCATTTCTATAATATCTCCGGGTTTTCAGGCACCTTTTCGTCGTCATTATTTTTTCTGAAATCAATGCTTTATTATTTCTCCTGTGATTTATAATATCACGTATGTCGTCTGAATTAAGTATCATGTCGGAACATATTTTGCCAAGAAGGAAGCCCTCGTGAAGGTGAAGAAAGCGTACTGTGTACAGAGTTTCCCCTAGGACATCTTTCTTGTTTTCCGCAGTTGCCTGAAATAAATTCGATCCAAGTTGTAAAACAGAATATATACAATACTTCTCACGAATATTCTAGATTTGAGATCAAGTCTTATGGTAAAGTGAGTAATTGGTTCTTTTAAGCAAAATCCCACTTACGGTTTATGGTTTTGTAAATGCAGTGATTCCTTTGTGAAGTCACATGAAATGCGTTTCGGGGCTAATCTTGGAAAACAAAAGATGTTGACCCACTTTTTTGCAAAGGAAAATATTACTTCTGTTAACTATCGAAGAAAGTTTCAGAAAAATAAATGTATTATTGTAAAAACTCGATCATCAAATTACTTTTTCACTTTTTCTAATTTTTTTCTCTCATAAAATTGTGATTGTTCATCTTTTCAATGCACACGAGTTTTAAAACATGTTATTCCCGAATGCAACGAAAGTTGTTTTTCACAAAAATAATGACAAAAATTTCTAGAAGAAATATTTAAAATACCTCAATTTTCTGCCGAGCACATTCCGCCTCGGCCCATCTGATGACGGCTTCATAAACATCTCTCTCACCGGCTTGAAGTTCATCAGACTCGGTAATACTTGCCACAGATTTAAGACAGAGGTTAGTGAAGGATGTAGATTGTAGAACATCAAGGGCGTTTTCCAGAATTAACGTTAAACACTCGTCTTTCAGACTCTCCATCATAAAGAGGTGAGCTTGCTCCAGAAGCACACACGCGCTATCTATCGTTAGATTCTCCGACAGAAATTTCTCGCAGCGAGAGACAAGGATGTCGACACAGTACTTTCTGGCCGCATTAAACACTGGCACCACGTTTCTGTCTGTCAGGTCGATTTTGTCTGTGTAGAGGTATCTGTAAAGGGGATGTGTAAAATATGTGAACAAGCAAACATCAGTATTTAACAGTACATGTATAGTGACATAACAATAAAAATAAGACCAGGGTTCCGAAAGTCTAACCATATAACAATTTACTAATATTTCATTCCTTAGAAATAAATAGTTCGTAGTAACTTGATGGATTTTTATTAGGTTTGAGTTTTAAAAGCATATATATATATATATATCACTTTAGAATGAAGTAAACTGTCATGGGACCTTTTATATGTGATTTTGGAAATAATGACTTTTACAGAGAAATTACAATCACAGTCATGAATCTTCAAAATCCAATATGGTTACGATTTTACGTTTTATTATTTTTTCTCTTCCGTCACAAAAGTAATTATGTTTATGTACAAGCAGTGGCCTATATATGAAATTTAATCAATACGGGCGCTGGCAAGTACGTGTATGTGACTTGACTATGATGTTGACGAAATTATTCCTAAAACCATAATGTCAACCAATTTAAAATGTTTTGAATTTTGAAAGTATTTTTTGTTGAAAATCCTGTATAAAAAGGTTTTTTTCCGTTAACCTATCGGTATTCGTTTATTACCCAACAACACAGATTTTGAATATAGATAACATAATTAGGCAACTGATATATCAACATTTATTTGTATCATTTTATACTATTTAGATCCTTTCCAGGGCACAGATAATACATTAATCTGGTTATGTTTTAGAGGTGTACCTTAGAAACGATCGAAACGTCTCTGCAGATATATCCGGAATAATTATCTCCCCTTTCTCGGCCATTGGACCCTCCAACATGGCGTAGAATACCGGACTTCTGCTCAGGAGGACCAGTTTGTGGGCGGAAATTCTGTTCCTTTCCTCGCCAACAATGAATGTGACGTCACTGGCAATACCGGAAGTCAGTAAATGGTCAAAACTTTCTATCAGTGTTTTGCCGACTTGCCAGTCTGATGGAGGTGAAGCAGTCGCCATTTTTCTGTGCAATGAAAATATTTGGATATTATTATACATTACCGTTATTTCAAGAGTGGACCACGAGTGAAAAATATCGAAACATTCTTGGTCATACGACTGAAGTACATGTTATATTAAACGGGAAATCATTCAATTATCTTTTTATTGTATTTTATAAACTAAAAAACAAAATTCAAAAAAATCGAAAAATTAATAGTGTCAAAAAGTGAGGGAATTCATGACGTCATCTCATTGTGACGTTACTCCACGTCAACTTGACGGCACCATTTGAAAGGACTGGTCAACGCATTTTAAGCGTTTTTTCTGCAGTTAGGAAAAACTGTGCATGAACAAAAAACGTAAAATGATTATTTTGTCAAAATATATATTTCAGAAATACAGCAAAATAACCAATATTCTGCCTCGATCATTACTTGCCGACAGATAGATAACCAAAACACCATTGATGTGTGTAAGAGGTAAAAGGCTGTAATTGAAACCAAAACTTGTTGTTACAAAGCTTACATAGTTCCTATACATTGTACTGTCCTAATAATATACAAGCAAATCTAATTCACCGATTCCGGGAAAACGAAACCCGAAAGCGAAAGTAGAATTAAACTTTTAAATTTTCGTCTATAAATGCTTATAACAGAAATATTCCCATTAAATCACTTGCAGATATGTTTATGATTAATGTAACCTTACTACTTACACTATGACAGACCACAATTTAAATTAAACAATTGACGAGACGCCGGAGAAACTCCGGAAGCATGTGGTCTGTAGGCCTAAATGTTTTCATTCTAACGTGTTTTGCACACGGCACTTCATTAACAAAGGGAGGTAGCTTGTCTACAATATTTCCAACAAGGTCTCACACAACTAATTCAGCCAATCAGTTGGTGTTTCACCTGAACCAAGTCCCAAAAGAAAACATATTTCTGAGGTTTGTAGGTATTTCCTGGAGTAATTAGCATATGAAATAGGTACTTTCTATATTTGAGATGAAAGTGTGAGGCCTTGAGCTTTAAAATAACAGAAACTTAAACTGCTACTTTAAAAAGAATTGCGTAGGACTACAGGTGTAAACAGGTGGGATTTCCCACGGTTGGGGTTTCCCATTCAACTGTTAACATGAGGGTTACTGTGTTTCGAGTACCGGTGTGCTCTAATATGCTATTAAACTGATCCAATCAAATCATTTTTCTCGTAGGGAAATCTTCAAAATTTAATTTAATTGATATGAATGTCACATCATTTGAACTTTAAATGAGCGATTGAGGGGATGGAGTCATTAGTATTAACATATAGTAAAATAATTAGTTGTGTGAGACCACAAACAAACCAAGGGACGTAACTCATCCAAAACATTAACACTTCACAACCAATCTATCTATTTCCGCTTGGATTGGAAAACCGGCAAGTTTCAATGAGATGAATATAATGGTTCGCTCTGATTGGTTAAAAAACGAAAATCTTACATGTTCACAGCAAAATCTTATATTTTTCACAGCAAAATCTTATTTTTTTTCACAGCAAAATCTTATATTTTCACTGCTCATCGCTGCAGTGAAAATAAAAGTTTTATTACATGTAGTTTGATAAATTTATATGTTTCACTGGCAAAAATGCATAAATATATATTTAAACTTAACATTACTGTATACATCTTTTCTGTATTAGTACTATATGAATATTAACTGAATGGAATCCCTTAATTTCAAATTTTACATTAGAAAGCATTTAAAAAGTTTTAAGAATGTCATTAAAGTTAGATTATTTCCATCTGTAATGCTGTCTTATGACAATTTTCGATATAAGAAATTTCCTTAAGGTAAGGAAAGTTGATGAAAGCAGAGTCATGGAATTTCAATAGGAATGGTATGTATAATGTATTAAGAGTGCAATACCGTACAAAGTATATAACACTTGAGTATAAACAACTACAATCAATAAAACAATGTCCTGTTATGTCCCTTATAGATATGCTATTGTCATGGAGGTCATAAAGAACAAATGAATACCTGAATAATAGTATTTTTTTTTAAAAGGTCTGAAAAATACCACCACCACCATTCAAGTGTTATAAGATTCCACCGACAATTTCTTTAATGAATTTATGAAACACTTATAATAGCATGTAGGTTGGTAGTGCCGATGTATTACAAACGGAATTTAGCTGTTAAAAAATGTCGGCGTTTACCTGCGATCGTTGTTGGACACGAAAATTATACTTCGAGTTATTCGATCATTTCAAATAGGATTTTTATTGTTGGGAGCAAATTTTCACTTCGTATTATCCGAGTTTTTCGAGTTTTCCGAGTTTTCTTTACTAAGATAAAGAGAGAATTCGGCCGGGACTGACGAGGTACTTCGAGTTAAGCGGGGTATTCGAGTTTTCCGAGTTCGAGTTAACGAAGTTCCACTGTATATACATTTTTCAATAATTTGGTATCGGAAAACAACCTCAAAACTCATATTGATTCCTTTTCCAAGTACATACAAAAACAAATAAATCTTCGTATCTGGACACAACTTGTTTACAATATAGGATGGATAATAATAAGTTAACAATTAATATATATATATATATATATATGGTGAAAATAATAAATTGTAATATATCTTATTCCTGACGCCTTTGATAAAGACACATATCGTGAGGTACATGTTACAGACCAGTACTTAGTGATGCGCAACAGTTAGAACAATATATTAATGTGAAATGAGAATACAAAGAGTTAACTGATTGAGACAATAAATACAAATAATTAGCTAAAACTATCCTGTTATCCGTCGCATGTACTCCGGGCAGAGACACTGCAGGCAAGGTCTTCTACTGGTTTGAAATTTCGATTAGTAAAATGAAAAAAAAAAAAAAAAAAAAAATCAGTACAAAGCTCTATTTAATTCGTTTTGGCATTTAAGTTGAAAGATATATTGCTGTTTTTTTGTGACTAAATCACGACCCATCAAACGTTGATTAAAGGGAGACCACTCTTACAAACAAATCGACCCACAACTGTAAATGTGTTGTTGTTGTGATTTTCAATTTGGTGTAACTTTGATATTAGAACTGTCCGTTAAGCAGGGAAAGAGGCAAGTATTTCTCACCTTTTTCCAGGGTTTTATAAAGATGTAACACTAAATTCCTCCCTAAGGCACCTCATCCTGAATGTTACGTTGTTTATTTACAAGGGAGGATAAATCATTAACACATTTCCCCCGTCATACGATATATCGTTATATCTATTTACAACACTATTCAATCAGTTGGGTACACAACTGTAATGTATACGTAATACTTCTACATACCGTTCTACCTTTCCTTTACGCTTCGTTTTACAGTCCCAGTGAATGCAAACTGAAAGTGCACTGCATGGGTTTTCCCAGATCTCTCTCAAAGTTAAAGTAAGGGGCCCACCGAAGGGTTATTGTAATGATAACTGGCTATATAATATAATGAACATCAGTATTATTCCTATGGTCTGACGGGTAGGCATTAGGGTGACAATATTTTAGCACATACAAATTCAGGCGACACGGGTAGCGTCAGACAGACGTAAATATAAGTTAGACACTTATTAGAAAACTGGAAGCGAGTTCTGGCGAAAAACGAAATTAAATAATTACATGTAGATCATTTCATAATTGATATACATAGATTGGTATTTAATAATATGGGGAGTAGTCTTGTATAGTGTATCCAACGTAGATGATAAATCTATAATTACATGTTATCATTTTTTGTAGGTGCAAACATGTCCATTACACGTCTTGTTGTGTATGGAAATGATTTGTTTAGTAAATCGGTCGCAGTGTCTCTGTCGCTGTGAAATAAATAGAGGATATCTAACAGTGTCTTCAGTAATACCAAATATATTTCACGAGTGGGGCTAATATTTTGATATTTTTCACGAGTGTTAGATATTCTGTTTATTGTATTTTTTATCAACGAAAAACCTACCCCGTATGCTAACTAGGCCTACAGCGATAATTTGTAAACAAAAAAAAGTAGTTTTCACTGTCCAGGTGCTGACATATGTGTCGGGCTTTCTGATTGGTCAATTATTTTGGTATTTTCTAATAATCAATTTGATTGGTCAAATTAGCAAAAGTGATATTTTTTACTAGTAAAAAATATCACTTTTATAGAATGAATAATTTTTGATATTTCACTGGTAAAAATGTAATAAATTGCTGTATGTTTGCTGTTAATTCAATGTCCGCCCAGCAGGTTTACATCACGGGTCTAACCATAAATGTAAATACGATCGATATCAAACCAATAACTATTTCATAAAGTAATTACACAAGTCATTGTAATTGTATTTATCTACAGCTCCACCTGGTGTCTTACTATTCAATAATCTACCATCCAATATATATATCCCAATTAGATTCACAACTGATAGCAGTTCACACGGATATTACATATTTAGTTTTTGTTTTAAATTTATTAACTTAAATATTAGTAGTCTGTACGTTAACTATGTTTTAGAAACCAGAACTTTAAACAAGTCTCGAGACGATGTTTAATTCAACACTCACATTATATAATATATTATAATACAAATCATCCCCTAAGGTACCCCATTTGTTACTTAAAATGTACACATTACACAGAAGATATGCATATCTAATGATTATTTATGAACAATGATGAGTTGATTTATGAATAAGCCGGTTTAATGAAATCACTGTTTTGTACCGGCGAAGTCAGAAAATCTGGAAACGGAAGCAAATTCGATATGACATATAGACAGTACATACCTGACTGAGTCATAGGATATGTCTTTAAAATCAATAACCTAAACCCACATCAAGTATATACTCATATTATTCACCATAATCTTTATATATTACCATAATTCATATCAAGTACCATATTCCATATATATATGACTATAATCTATATTTATGACCATAATTACCTATTAATGATCATTATCAATATATATATATATATATCCATAATCCATATCACTTACTATAATTCATGTGTTGTAAATCATCAATAGTATTTTTTAATTTGACTGTAATTATACGCATACCTTTCCCTAACTTGTTATGTGTTACAGACAGTGTGATTACAAACCGAAAGTAAACTTGTCTGGTTTTTCCTTCAAACTGATATGAGCTGTACTATCTGTACCGGAACACACGATGACGGACGGGACAAGTTCCCTTCCTTTCCAACAGGTAACTATAACATCTATTTGATGAATCTTTTTTGCTTTTACACGTACAATATACTTTAATGATATCGAACGATAGCATGACTGTTTTCAAATGCTATAATAGTTCTTTACAGATACACATACATGCATGGGTACTTGTTGTGCTTATAATATCATAACGCGTTTCTACCTATGTCCGCACACCATATATAATGAAGACCCCAGTGAGATTAATATGGAGTTCGGTATGATATTTTTGCTCGTGCAATTAACAATATGCCGAGTGGATATCTAGTGTGTTGTCTGATACTCACCAAATTAATGCCACAGTCAAACACTTCCCATAAAACGTTGTTTCTATATTTAACTTTGGAATTTCCTACTTTCTCTTTCGTTTGTCGACGATTACAAACAGTCTTAAGATAGATTTGCAATAAGACGTGAAAATCAATTACAACACTATTTTAATTTTTCCGAACCTTAACGTGTTATTAAGTCTACCACAGTAGATTGGCACGAGGAAGTCAATGATAAATGTCATTACTAATTATTATCATACATTTCTAATATGTATTCGATATAATATAGCGACTGGATTAGGAATGAGTATATAATAGGAAACCAATTTCAATCTGTTTTTTATTTTATACTAGATCATTTCCATATTTGTTACCAAAATAAAAGAATAAAATGAAAGATACAAATTTGTGTAAGGATTAGATAACAGATTTGGTTGATAAAGTTTAGAAAAGTATTTTTACAAGAAACATTGTGAGACTAGTGTTTGTCCGGTGAACAATATCTGTACTCCGTAATCAACATGTACGACTTAGAAAAGTAAACGGTATTTTATTTTACAACAATTACCAAACAATCCATGTCAGCTGATATTAATCCTGTTTGTTGACCCGGTTGGAAGCATGTGAGGGGTGTTACTGTGAGAGGAAACCGAAGCCGAAGTGGCTGGGAAGCTGATCTATTACATTTCCGACATTTTCAAGTCCGATCAGGAAATCGAACCTCCTCAGTGGAAGGCGAGTGTTACAACTGTGCAACCCGACCACCCAAATCATACAAACCTCATACATGTTGATCTGCCCAAACTTCGAATCCATTGCTTCGTGACATTAAATGATTATCATTTGATATGTACATGTATTATGGTAACTGTGGGAAGCAGGCAATCAACACCGACATAATTTCCTTTTTAAAAATTCTACCTCTCAGGGCGGCAGTTGTGTTGTTAAATTAAAAGAAGAATGCGTTACTGCATGGTATTTATATGAACTATTAAAAATTAAATATTAATACCATCGAAGAGTATGAAGTTCTCTTATCTTTTAAATTCAAATGAATTTACTTTGGCGTAGGTTGGAATGAACGTTCAAAATGATCTCATGACTTTCAGCTTAAGGAAGGCAAATCCATTCGATATCACAAAAGAGTTGTCTATTTCAACTACCAGGAAGTCAAACCACCTACCATTATAAGTGCGGCTATTTATAGTTGCAGCCATGCATGGCGGTCTAGTGGTGGGGCGAAGGGCTACATGACCGACGAGTTGCTAGCTCGAGTCAGGACACGGGCGCTGTGTTGTATCTTTGAACAAGATGCTTAACTCTGTTATGTTCCTGTTGACCCGGCTGTAAATGAGTACGTTGCGGGTTGGCGCAAGAAATGTGTGTGATCTGAGAATGGCAGCTCCGGCATTATTTTTCCAGGGAGCTGAGAAAGAAATTGACTGGTTATTAAAGGACTCAAAAACCATGTATAATAAATGGTGAATCACTTTTGTAATGCTGCGGTTATATTCACTGTGGCGATATATAACACTCAGACCTTATATCATTATCATATTACCTACCTTTCTTTTAATTTGCTTTCGTGTCACAGACTGTGTGTTTTAAATCGAAAGTCAACTTATTTTCTCTCCGGTGTCTGAAAACTTAAATGAAGTAGTCGTCATAGACGGCGCGGTATGGATACTTGAACCAATTCCCCTTCATTGCAAAGGTTACTGCCATAGGATTAATGAAGCATCTGTTGTTTTAACACGTATGGTATATTTTCAGAATGTCATACGATCGCATTTCCAAATTTTTATCAACATCGGTTTCAAGATACACATACTTTGATTTTGACGAATTGTTCTCCTTCTTTTACAGTGGTGACCATTCCATTGTTGCGACTTCCAATGCCCACTCGTTTTATCGATAATGAGTGAGAATTAGGGTTTCGTAATTATTATTATTCTTACTTTTTTCATAGCCTTGATTTAAAAATACTACACCTCCAATGAAAGATTGATAACAAAAAAAGAATATTACCACCCTCGCCATGATTTAATTTCTCTCTTTATCTTTAAATTGATGGCGAATACAAATCATCCATTTGATGTGTTATTGTCCAATCTTATCTTTTTTATCCAATGTTTGAAACAATAGGTAAGTAAATGATGAAGTTGTTATCATATTATAAATCTGATAGCATTATTTTCAATTGTTAATATTCCTGCAGGCAATCGGGGGAGCGGTACACATTACTAAAGACTGGCAGAGTGGAAAAACACTGTCGGAGAGTTTAGAATATGCGCATACTTCCGGTGAAGCTGGTGACGTCACATTCATCGTAGGCGATGATAAGATAAAAATATCAGCACATAAAATGATCCTAGCCATTCGGAGTCCAGTGTTCTTCGCCATGTTAGAAGGACACCTGCCGGAGAAGGGGGAGATAACTATTCCGGATATCCGGGGTGACATTTTCAAGTCCTTCCTAAGGTAACATATTTGTTTATTCATTTAATGCTATAGAGAGGTAAAGAAAGTGTTTTAACCAAAATGCAATGTGTTCTTATTGATGAAACGTACCTCAAGTTTATTCTCAAGATATATTATCAATGTGTTTGCTTATATGTGCAATCATTACTAGATCATTAAACGCAATTCTACCAACATATCACACGTTTTCCTTTAACTGACGTTTAAATCATTTCGATTTGGCATTAAAATCGTAATGTTTCTACAGTTTTCAATGTTTTCAAATTAAAAATTGTGTTTGATTTCGTTTTTTTTTTTCTTTAATTTTTTTTTGTCTTTTGATTTCATACCAAAATGAATGCATTAATGATTTTATGAATAGCTCAAAATAAAAACAGGTGATGTAACGTTTTCATACCACTCAAGGAAATAGTAAATTCCTTATAATGTCAATCAAAGACATTAACATTAAGTAGTACGCCATTTGAAATCAGAATAATAATGATAAATATTCTTTTTCTTTACACAGGTATCTGTACACAGACACAATTGATCTTACCATTGAGAATGTTGTGCCAGTTTTCAGTGCTGCGAGGAAAGTATATGGTGGATAAATTATCTAAAATTTGCGAGGATTTCATCTATCAGAATTTGTCTGTTGAAAACGTGTGCCTTTTTCTAGAAGATGCACATGTATTCCAGAATGAAAAATTATCAGTGGAATGTCTTCAACTGATCGTTTCGTCCGGTACTGCATGTTTACGTTCCGCAGCCTTCACTGATCTTTGTGCTACCTGCATGGCAACAGTTGCTAAGGCTGATGACCTTGATGCGGAAGAGAGTGACGTGTACCTTGCGATCACCAATTGGGCAGAAGCTGAATGCTGTCGTCAAAATATTGAGGTGAGTAACACATTTCAGTAAGATATGTGAAATAGCAGGAATAAATTATTATATTTTCCATTTTTTTTTTATAAATAATGAAATTACACGTGGAAGAGATAGAATTCTAAAAATGAAGACGTACAGCAAGAATAATAACCCGTCTATCTTTATTTCCTGCTTTTACCGACATTAAAACACCAAGGACACCTTATGAAAAAAACTGAAATTGTAGAAGAACAATAAGAGCGTGTAAATTGAATTTGATGTTTTATTTTATACTTTATACTAGCAAACGTTGGTAACTTGATATCAATCTTTAAACACATTCCAACTGTAGTGTTTCTGTTGTAGGCTACGAGGGAGAACAAAAAGGAAGTCCTTGGAGATATGATATATTTGGCAAGATACAACAAAATGGATTTGGATTTTATACTAGATAGGGTATTTTTGGATAATATCCTGAATTCGGATCTGGCCGTCGGTGTAGTGAACTACCGGAAGCACCCACATATTATAAAAGAATCACCTCTCACCAACCAATCGCGAAGCCCTCAGGAAAAAACAAAAGTTTGGCGATGTTGCGACTTTTCCCTAAAGCACTTCTCATCTAGCTTCTGTACCGAAGAGGCAGTAACGTTTCAGGTTTTCTGTACAGCTGCCTTTCATGGAATCGGGTCTCTAATCACAGGCGAAAGGCAAAGTACGTCTGATGTGGAAGTGTTCGAAGAAGAAAATCTTATCAAAACCGAAAAAGGGTTACCATTGGTGAGAACTGAAGAAAAAGTTGGCGAAATCGTCTTCGAAAAACCCATAATTCTCAAAGCCGGAACAACATACACAGTGAATGAAAGAGCATCCTCAGAAAAGTCGTACAAATTTGGGAGGTTAATAAACCAGGTTCCTTTTCACGGAGGAATGATAACTTTCAAAATTGAAAGACGGGAAAACATGTCCTCAAGTGTGCCTTACCTGATCCTGACGAAGCTGGATTCTGATGGACATTAGAAAGTCTAGTGCTCTACTGTTACAATACCACAGAACACCAACACTTTTGGACAATACCTCGAGTTTGTTAGACACTGCGTCAATGATAGCTACGTGTTAGTTTTATTATTTCAGTTAGTGCTGTTATGAAAATGTTGGGACACATTTTCTTCTTTGAAATATTCATAATTGGATTATCATAATTTTCTTAAGAAAGGTCGGTAAAACACGATGACATTCATAGTTGAATGTCCAAGTTTCGTTTTTAGATTCAACAAACCCCCTGCAAAGATAATGTGACTGTCCCGCAGTTCAGTAATAGTTCACATATTAAGCATTCACACACACAAAAAAAGAAAAAACAACATATCCAACATGCTAAAGAGCTCTTATTTTACATTAGGCACCAGTATTTAGTTATAATATTAAGCTAAAATAAAACATATTCAAGAAGTGCTCCCCTAAATGTTTAACATGTCAATCTTTTTGTTTTAACCATCAGCTTATACAACATACATTATATATAACAGCTCTTGTCAAGAGCGAGGTCACAAGGGCCTAGGTGTGTGTCTCACAAGTTAATAAACCGTACATAGTAAGTAAGGTTATGCGTGGGTTCTGTCCCTGGCCGAGACATACCAGAGTCTTTAAAAATGGTAGTTGCTACTCCTGCTGAAAGCTCAGTAAATTAGGAGTGGGGCGACTGGTTCACCCGTTGTCAGTATAATGTGACCGGGTGTCTTCGGCAGTATGCTTCAGTGAGGTAGCACTATATATAAATCGACAAAAGGGCCGGCCTATGACAATGAGACTTAACACGTGCATTCCGCAGCCTCCCAAAACACGCATACGCACTCACCACACGCATGCATGTCGCACGCACGGGAGGCCGTCCTTAAATGACCCTAACTGTTAATAGGACGTTAAACCAATAAAACCAAACCAAACCGCTGTGTTCGATTGGCACCTGGTGCAACATTTACATGCTGTGGATGATATCCTTTCTCCTCCAGAGATTTCAATACCTACAATATCCGGACTCGGAGCATAAAACCAAAATGGCAATCAGGCATTGAATTATCTTGATCTCTTTCACTTCATCAATCACTAGTGGTTTTTACTTACTATATCACTGTCTTGTTGCATGATATCATAACCCTACGCCATTATGAACGAGATAGAGTTTTGTTGTGTTTGAAATGAACGTGAAAATAAAACTTGAAATTAACTCCATGCAATATTTTTTTTTAAGTTTTACTGCCAAAAATCGACCCCTTGAATTCCGGTTAGTACCAGAATCACAGCCAGTCTGCAATCGTAGGGTTTCAGAGCTGTGAAGGGGATCGGTAGTATCATTAGTTTTTAACAATGAGGTTATCACTTTGCAAAGTGATCATTGCTGACACTCTTTGCTTTTTAACATTGAGCTAATTACTTTGGAATGTGATCATGGCTGACATCATTTGGTTTTTAACATTGAGCTAATTACTTCGAAATGTGATCATTGCTGACATGATTTGTTTTAACATAGATGTAATTACTTTGCAATATGATAATTGCTGACATCCTTTGTTTCTTTACATTTCTACAGAGGTTACAAGACAATCTACCTTGTTGTTTTCCTGATAATTTCTAACTATCGAGCACTAATTTGTTTTACTTTGATTATTACCAGCATGTTTGTAAACGTAAGTCAATGCTTATTAAAGGTAAACAAAATATTACATTTAGCGTTGTTTTTTTACACTTGATATTTTTCTATAAATTTTTGTTTTTGAGACACTGTGAAGTGAATATTGTATATAGTTCATCAGTATATGTTTTTTTAAACAGTTGTAAGATGTCGAGAAAAGAAACAAAAAAGAAAAATTTGGGTGGCTTGCATTGAAGAGAAAGGAAAACGTTTAGTGACAAGGGCAGTGGCATATGTCGTCAATATGACAACACAGCGCACGTTCGCTGGCAGGAAGAGGAAAAGTAGGGTAACCAATTTTTTTTAACAATTGTAGTAATTTACCAAATTTATTAATTATGACCTCTTTCATCCAAGTTTGATCCATTAGTCTTTCATCCGAAATATCAGTAAAATGTTAAGGGTGTGAGAGAAAATTGTTGTTGGACATCAGTCAAACTCAGGTTAGCCTTTCATTAAATTACTTTATATACATATTTTACTTGTTTAGAGATCGCTTTCCACTGATTTGAAATAGGGGCTGGGAATACTCATTTAAATGGAGCTGCTTACATGCCTTGACGGCCCCGGTCTAGGTTAGAATTCCTATTAGAAAAAAAAGCGAGAAATTAGTTACTGGTGAAGAGACATTCTACAAAAAGATGTTGACAAAGTTATTGAAGAAAAAAGTGAATCGCCATCAGGAAAAGAGACTTTAATCATGGTAAGACATTACTATGAAACCAATGGGCAGCTTGTCAGTAATACAGTTCATTCGGTTACAGAGTTGGCCTACGTAACCTCAGGTGAGAATCCGAGGTGCTTGATTTGACGCTGTTGCCGTTTTTGTTGTTTTTGTTGTTTTTTTTTTTTTTTGAAAGCTGTGAAACGAACCAGGCTATGTTGATGCGATTTTGTCCGTCGGCGTGTCACTCTACTTTACCTTGGTTGTTCTTGATGCCATGTGAAGGGCCTCCTATAAGTTGTTTAAGGAGGTAGCAATCAGCTACTACAAGGAGGCTCCACCTCAAATTGACGCTGACTGTTCCTAGTGCGGTACAAAATATGATACGTAAACATAACATGAACAATAACCATAAAGTTACCCGCCAGAGCCATTCAAAGTCGACTCTATGGAAAGAGGACAGAGAAAAAGACTGAGATCATCTTATTTCAGCCTGATAACCAAAATAGATCCCACATTGAAAGCTAACGCTAACTCTCTGTTATGGCCGTTGATTTACTCAAACTTCAAAGGAACACAATCTAAACATGTTGGCTTGTCTAATGAGGAGGTCGACAACCAAAGAAAAGTGTATAAGTATAGAAGTGTATATAAAGCCTTTCGGACTAGCTATTCACCCAACACACCAGTTCTTAGTATCTAGTTCTAGTTATAAGCATAATAATTTAACAACAGCACCAACTTTGAAAAAACATGAACAATGTATTCCGAAATGTTATTTGTGTTAAGTTTTGTTTAGATTTTCATCTCATGACAGTCTGATGGCAATCTCAGAAAATACTGTTTTCATCTTTTAATGTTCATGATAAATTGATCGCGCGCATGCATGCTTATGTTGTACTTCTGAAATAATTCTAAGAAAATACCATCATGTTTATGCACGAGCCATTTCTTCATGTCAATTATAAAATACAGACTTTAGTGCACGACACATTTATTGTTCGTTCAGACGGGTCACGTGGCCTGAAATATGTGCAGTATTGTCACCAGCTGCATTCAAACGTTACCAAGAAGTCACTACGCCCACATACACAGGCAATATTCCTTCACGTGAAATTCACGCGAATTTCATGTGAATTCCACGTGAAGGACCATTGTCTATGTATAACCATTAATTCTATTGACAATGGTTTCCAGTAAAACTTTAATATTCTTCTCAAATTCAATCTTCTTTACCCGTGAAAAGGTTGCGCCGGTATGATTTGATGTTTGTTTGTTAATGGTGATTGGTAATTTTGGAACTCTTCTGTGTTATTGAATACCCAATGACAACGATAACTAATGAATGGAGGGAGGAATGGTTGTATCGTTTTACCTCTATATGCATGCTAAGGTAATATTAGTCCTTTTCCACGTGTAAGTTCAATGGAGAATAGAGCTCATGTTAAAAGAATTGCAATTTCAAGATAGCATATAACATAACAGCAATACTATTTATAGAACTGAGAACGTGTTGGTTCCAACTGATATATGATTACCTATTTTTTACATGTCGTTATTGCATTGACTCTTAAATTACTAGATAATAATTAATCTTCATGCTTGTAATCTTCTGTAGGCCCTTAAATTAAATAACTAGACTATATGATTTGAGGCAGGATATCTCCATATAACATAATGAGACTGAAATACACAAATTGTAACAACCCCTAAAATAGTCGAATCTACGTACCGCTTCCGACAGCACAATTACACAAAAAAAAGCTGAGTGGACGGGCGCGGGGGAAAAGCCAAATCATAATACGCTGATCAAATGTTGACTAATATAGAGGAAATTATTCAATTAGACCTTGATATACAGATGATGATGACGTTTTGTAAATTTTGGTGTCTATAGATTTAAGAACTTAAGACTTATATTTCGCTACGTGAGCAGTTTTCTCATTTGTGCACTTTTAATGCATGTACAATATATCCACTTATAAAGTGCAAACTAGCAATGTCTACATATACGTGTGTGCTTCTAATCAATTTAAATTGTTGTGTCTTTATTCCGTTTTTCAATTGGTAAGCACTTCAAAAGTCAAAGTCATGTGTATTGTATGTGTATTATTTCTGTACATGTTAATCTATAAAACAGACAAACGTGTATATATTTAGAATTAGCGATCATGATTGTTTTATAGCGCCAGACAGATTGATGGCATCGTCGCATTTTATACCACTGCTGAATTATATAGTTATTCATAGCCATGTAATCCTTACAATTTATCATGGAAACGGAAACTGATAACTGAATATCTGCATAGTGAAGTAAAGCTGTATTGTTATTTCATTGCAAACATTGTATAGTGTATTGAAATTTTAATATTCTAACATATTTTAACATAATTTTGATATGCCATGTGTAGATATATATACATGTTGATTGCATGAAATTGTTCCTGCAATTTGTCACCAAAAATATAATCTCTAATTAAAATCAATTACATTCAGGAATAATATTATAGCAGACATAGACATATACTGATGATATACAGACATATGGGCGTATACAGACGGGTAGTATGGCTGGAGGTCTTATCAAAAGTGAAAAAAAAATGAAGAAAACATATCAACGGTCACTGAAATTGTTAGTGAGCACTTGCATAACAATTATTTTCCCGACACCTAAATTAAGCGATTTTTTATGATATCATTTAATCAGCGAATGTTTACTTTATGACAGGCATAAACATGATAATTCCACTTTATGACAGGCATAAACATGATAATTCCACTGTTACTCCCATTCACAGAGTCTGATCGAAAAATAGCTATCTGAGTGACGTAGCCATGCCGGACTCTTGTACAGAAATAAGTTTATCTTATAGTCAGATCGGTATATATGATACGTGAACAATAAACATACATCCAACATATATAATGAATTAAAGGTAGCGCCATAGAGTTAACATAACGACTGAAATGACATAAAGTTTGTACTGAAGAAGGACATAGACACTAAAAAAAAAATCGTATTAAAAATTTCTGATGAAATTGACTACCGTAAATTCCCAGAGCGCCAAACAGCCGTCGATATGTCAAAAACGCCACCTATCAATATGAAATTAACACCGTTCATGACATATGTTACACGAACACATCGGATCAATAAGTTTGAGTTTATTATTAGTTATGATTTCAATGTTCGTGAAAGGAAACTGTACAGATAAATCGGTTGGCTTTGACGCGATCTCTGCTACAGACCACTAAAATGGTCTACACATAATTGTATTCGGTAGTAGTTTTCTACCGTTTATTTATATAATTAATAATTATCGCTGATTGACAGGACCAATTCACGTTCTGGTTGTTTTAGTAGTGGATAACTACTTGTGGGACGTAGTTGACCTATGTCAAACGTATTGAGCGTAGTTAGACACAGTCGACCGTTGTTCAACATATTTATAAACGATGTTATAATCAAAGAACTCCATTATTTAACCGTGGCGCGTTCAACATGTTTAAAAGATCTTTAGGGTAAGTTTGGGAACCAAGACCTTAATGTGATCATAGTGTGAACGTACATGTAGTCGATAGTCGAAAAATTACGGTAGAAACTGCAGTGAAGTAAGGTTGACTAGGAAACCATTAGACTTCTACACTTCTACCGCACTCTACTTCAACTAGCTGACTGCTTTGAACTACGTTGAAAAGAACATCAGTCATACACATGCGTTATGGTGTGATGGCGGCTTTACTATTTAATATTTACATTTGGTGTGGCAATGCCCTTATATATTACTAGTAAATCCCTACCAAAAGCAGCTTCATCTATGAGAGTATAACTGAAGTTGCCCTGACGGTAGAAAGCGGGAAATTTGAATTTTGGAAGATTTTTTTCATATTTTTTTATTTTTGCGATTCATTAATAGAACGTAAATATAAGCGATAAACTGCCTAGATGCGGCAGACCTACTGGTATAACTGCCACATGTGTCACAGACAAACAATCATGGTGCGCTAGCGCGCACCATTCAGTTTGTCTGTGACACATGTGGCAGTTATACCAGTAGGTCTGCCGCATCTAGGCAGTTTATTGCTTAAATAACGTACTGTCATATATATCATCTAAGAGCCCCTAAGAGCCCTGTCAAAGACAGACCATAGCCTCTATAAAATAACTAGTTTTCTGCTCCTACTTAGTATCCTGGGAGTGGTACGACGGGTTCGCCCGTTGACAGTGTTTTGTAACCAGGTGAAGTGTACCCCCGGGTGTCTTTGGCCGGATGTGCGTCAGTGAATCGGCATCAGTTACATGTTATCAAACAGGGATAATTAAGCATTGAACTGTTACCAAATGGTAGTATGCAGTCGATATGAATATATATAACGGGCTACATTCTATTTATCTGTCACCCAAATTGTATTCATATCGACTGTATACTACTATTTGGTAACAGTTAAATGCTTATATTTACATTCATAAAGAATTTTTTTTTATTTAGTGTAGATTATGACGCGTTTAAATTTGCCGCTTACCCTATCACTGACGTCATCAAGTTCAAATAACGGAACAGCCGAAATTTCCAGAAGGAATAATATAGTCCCTGATGACGTTATTAATAGCAAGCACATACGAACGTTTTTGTACAAATTTGGCTTTATTTTTTATTTCATATACGCTTGTAGGTATCGCCAAATTGTTCACAATTGCATAATTTCTGATTGTTCAAAATCGAAACCGTTTTTTTCTGCGCAATGATATAAAGTTAACATTTAGAAGTGATGCGGTTCGAACGGGCATTGCCCAGGACAGACTTGATTCCTCGGAAACACTTATATTTCTATCGACTGGATTTACGTTAATTTAACAAGAATACCAGCGTTTAGATTCTAAACGAAAGTCGTCTTGACAGTAGGGGAAACGATTCCAAGGATATTTCGTTCGAAACAGATTCCAGTCTAACCGGTCAACTCAGTGTCGCTAGGCTGACTTAGCAGACGATTTTCAACTTCACAGGGGCTCGATTTTGTAAGGTAGGCCTTTGACATCAGTGAATAATCACAAAACTAAAATCCAGTAGGCCTACACATATTCAACCGGAAACCATGTCGATACTCCCGATATTTATACAAGAAAATACATTACTTTTATTGTTGTCGTATGTTGCATTTCTGAAAATTCGGAACGAGCCCCTGTGAGTGTGACGACATTCACAATTTGATCATATTTCGTATAGATCAAGAATGGCACTTATAGTAATTTCGTGTTGACTACATTTTTCTAATTATCAAATGATATTCTCATAACTTGTGACGTTGCTTTATTTTTCGTTGTGGCTTTTGTAAATAAATGCTAGCATCCCAAAGCTCTCTAGGCCGAAAGTAACTGGCGGCCATTGTTTAACCTACAACACTTGGAGCTGTATTCCTACACTGACCGAATCACTGTAAATTGTAGTATACAGTCTCATGAATACAATTTGGTTTGCTAACGACATATAGACAAATGCAACACAGAATGTAAATATTCACGAATATACCGCAACATCACACACATTCACCATACCAACACATGTCCCACACAGGAGAGGCAGTCTTGAAATGACATTGGCTGTGGATGAGTCGTTAAACGATACGAGTCCAAAGTATATATACGTGTCATCTGATTATTTCGGTTGTACGCATTTACTCGACAGAAGTGTTATTCGGAGCACTAAACTGGAGATGTTATAAATCAAAGGAAACTATAGAGCTAAGGCTCAAGTCGTAAATGTGTTAAACCACGTGTTTCTCTCATTTTATATGCTAGGTTATGTGCAGGATTTTAACGAGCATCGATAAAAGTCACTTTAGATGCAACTTAATTAATTTTCCAGTACGCGTACGTAGTACATTGAGGTACAGAACTGGATATGTCTAATAGCAATACAGAAATATCACATTGAAAAAAGATTGCAAATGAACAAATATTGCAGATTATCACCCAAAAAGAAAGATAATTATACATGACCAAAATATATACATGTTAAGTGTTGTAAAACGTTTACATTGCCCCTTCAACAAAGTTCCATGTGAGTAGGAACTGACGACATTATCAATCTAATATGATAATATAATTATCATATAATTTATGATGTTATGACCAGGTGAACGCTAACCATGGATCGGAATTATGAACATTGGTACAAGATGTGAGTTCTGAATAGTGACCTGTGTAACTGCACTGCCTTCGGTGTCGGAAATGATCCTCCACAGCATAAAAATCCAACTGAAAGTACATAACGCTCAATCAAAAGAATAACTCTCTTTGTGGTATTTGAGAAAAGAGGATGCTGTATACTTAGAAGATATGATGGAGGCTTTTTCGTAATATTTTTGATCAATAGACAGAAAAGATTTGTTTCATGCATATTATTCACTTATTAGGTATAAGTACGCCACATACTCTGTATTCAAGTTATATATATATATAGTTTGTGTATTTAAGTGTGTATGTGAAAGTTGTCTTTATTTCTTTCTGTATCATATGATTACTTTATTTTGAAAATCTGAATAAAAATGTCAAAAGTAAAAAAAAAAAAAAATGTGTCAAAACAATTGTTTTTTCCAACGAATCGAACAGTCGCATATTACGCGGATAAGTAAAACTAGTTTTGCCGTGAAATTTCATTCGGTTTTCTTTTTGTCACTGCAACAGAACTAATATAAAGTTTGTGAATAAAACAGCGTCTTTATAAAGACATTAAATGTCTCTGAAAAATCATACACAAATAAAATCCAATTCAATTTCTTTCGAACACCCGAATGTTATTCAGTTGCAGACATGTAGTCCTAACAAAATGAGTAGGTGAATGTCTTCCAACATTTCCTAATGTTATGATTGAGATAGCCTGGTTGGATTTTTGAGTGTAGACTATTATTATTTCCTTAGTGATCCACTGTTTACATGGTGTTAAATAATATCACATGTCTTATCACATGGTACGATACACGTGTCACATGACATTAAACATGTTGCCAAATGCTTTATACGAAGTCCCTTGACATCAAATTTGGTGTCTCATAGCATTACATATGTTCTTATAAAATCATTTTTTCACACTTTGCCACTAACAAAAACATTGTCAAGTGATTTCTGTTTATGATTTATATTGACCAACAATGAAAAAAAATGATTAAAACGTTGTTGTTTAACTGGGTGTTTCCGAAATTATTTATGAACTACCACTCTATGGTGTTGTCCAACATTGTAATACACTTTGCACGCAATTGAAATAAAAACAAGCAACTTCGGCCTCGATCCTATTTTCTTTGACCTAATCAAAAGGCTACAATAATCGATATTATAGTACAATAACAATCTTTATACCTTACAATATATACGGTTGTCAAAATAATGCCTAATAAGAGAAATCTTAATTTTCCCTTAGATTCTGTAAACTTATTTTTCAATAATCAAGAAAAATCAGATAGTAAAATTCTGGGGAAAGCAATACTTCATGAAACTGACAATGATATACAAATATCTTGTCAGTGGCAATCAGGAGATATAGTAACGGTCCTTATACATAGTATGTATTATTTGAAAGAAACAGTACGTTAATATATTAATTCAGAAAAGTCCGTTTTTGTCAAAGGTTTGTTGAGTACAGGAATTGTTTGTCTAAGGAGATAAGCCTCATAAATAAGTCATAATGTCACCATTAGTACCGACAGGCTCAAATCCCGTAAGGACACTGAAAATGTTGTTTAAGATCATGACTAATGCATGCGAAAGCTCTGTTACCGTCATGTATTAATATAACAGTATACGTAGCCAACTGTTTGATAAAGATCAGCCGTGGAGTAGAGTGCCAGAACCGTTTACGGAATTGAGTCCATATGACGGTGGTGAAAGGACTGTTCAACATGATGAGGACTCTATGGTGGACAGTTTACACAGTATCGTGTTGCTATTACACAGGTAAAACATACGTTTCAAATTTACATTCTTATATTTGTTTTATTATTTCAAGTATTTTGTTGCCACAGGCCAAGTAATTAGTTTAAAGACATGTGGGACAATTCTTGACTATCAAATAAACTAAGACATGTCAGCATCATTGGCAAGGGGGGCATGGATATTTAATATTAAACACAGGCTAAAGCACTTACTGATTTATACCGTTCTCTGAATCTATATTTTTACACTGAAACTTTATCAACACCAATAAATTGTTGTCATTTTAAATATGTTTTCTAAAAACGTTTCAATTTGTTGAACAATTTGTTCAGTTTTCAACGCAATTCTACATTCAATATGTTTTGTGTTGCTCAAGGGCGGAAATAACCTTTGGCGAAAAGTACCAGGTAAACAGTATACACTTTCATGTTGGAACTAAAACATGCCTTCTCGTCATCATCATCTGTGAACATTGGTTGCCTTACACATGTATAGCCGATAAAGTTGAATCATCTCTGTAGTTTTACATTCATTATTCGGCCTTCAATGTGAAAATTATTTATTTCGCATTAAACGGTGCAATTAAGTTCGTTTTGTAAAATTCTTGTTCTATAAACAAAATACGGACACATACTTTTGTATTTTTCAACTTTTATTTCCGTTGTGATTCAGTCCATGGCTACTTCTCCAGTCGCGTCATTTCGAACGTCGCACTGAACAGGCCAACTACCCAATCAACGACCTATGAAGCTTCCTCGCGTGCTGTGGACGGATTGGTCGACCCTCCAACCTGTATGTCTACCTCGGAGACTGGTTACCAATGGTGGCAGGTTGACCTCGGATCAGTCTACACGATAACAAACGTTTCCATTCAGATCAATATTAGTAACCGTAAGTATGTGTAACATTCTTAGGGAAATAATTATATTGCATGTGATATAGCTACAGGTGATCTTTATGACTTATTTCATATGAAATTTATGAAACGTGTCCAAATTCCATTTTTCAGAACCTGAAAGAGGCGATTAAAAAATGTTAAATTCCCGAAAAGTAATGTAAATTATGTATACAATGGAAACGAATGCGATACTACGTTAATTTTATTATTTAGTTATTTTTGCAAATATTCTTAAGCAATCAATTCATCAAACAGATTCGAACACGGTCATGTCCACATTCTAGACTTCAATATGTAAACAATGAGATAACATTTTCGTTAGAGTTAGATATACGTGTGTTCGTACCATAGTATATGCATGTTTGATATATCTCACTGATACCAGAGCACTCGTTGTACAACATTTAAGATGTAGAGGTGAGTTATTGTCTAGGGATCTCAAAAATCATCAACTCCAATTGTAGGAAGTCAACAATTTGGAAAGATGAACATTTGTTGGTTGTTTTTAGTGAAGTTCTCGAAGGCTAATTGACAACGACATTGCGATATAGTTTTAAAAATTTGAGAAAAAATAATGCAATTTGAGATATGTCCACATACATGTAAAAATACATATGTTAATTATTTTCATAAAAATCCATTTTCTACTTGTCTGACGCAAAATGCGTCTGATTTTTAAGTTGCAGAATCAGCTCCACATTGTTATAAGGCGAATTATTTCTTTATTGATAACTGCGGAATGCGGAATTTAAAATACGATCAATGGAAGTTCCATAGGTGTATTAATTAATCTTAACTTTTTCGTTTTAGCTGGCGGATTGAACAATATTGCTGTAGAATTATCCAAAACGAACGCTTCTCACATTAGTGGTCATCTACTTAATGCCAGTCTGTGCTACAACTTCACCGAGTCACAAGATCCAGATGATCATATAATCACCTTACCTTGCCCACATGACACTGTCAGTCGATTCTTAAGGATTTCAAAAATAGTTGAAATCCTGAACGATCCTTTGACCTTCTGTGAGGTGGTTGCTGAAGGTAAAATATATGCACTCTGTTGTAAACACTCCAAAACATCACGTTATATTTGGGTATCTGTTCTATCAAAAGGATCGGACACGTCGTTATGAGAAAAAAAACAAAAACTATGCAAGCAATTTTCCGATGTGATGTATTACAAAACACAGAAACCTAATAGCAATTAAGCTATATGTTAGTACACAATTATCATTTCCTGTGGGTAAGTGGTCTTGTCGTTTAGAAATACATGTATATCTGAATGCAATGCAGTCTTATTTTAACTGTGTTTTCCATTTTAATATATCATATTGTTTGAGCTATTTTTCCTGATGATCAGTGTCACTTTCAATATAACTAGTGAACGTTTGTGTGATGAGTATACCTATTCCCCTATTTTGACTTTAAACGATCGCACCATGAACAACTCATAAACGTGTCAGACATTTTCATTATTTCTTTATTTCTGATTAGAGACAAACAAAGGTAAAATGCAGCCGAAATGAAATTGGTGTAATGGCAACAGTGATATAATGATATGGAACAATTTGTGATAAGAAAACGGTAGTTAATAAGTTTATTTTGAAACAGAAATAAATACGGGGATATTTGTTGTGGTATAAACGGTTGTTAACTAAGCGGTGCGTTGGTCGTAATCTAAAAGGAAATACCTAGTAGATACCAACAAATACAGTTTATGGTATCAAATTAGCTATTGATTTCATTCATTTGCTTTGACATCCATATTGCAATCATTTGTTTGTTTACATCCATATTGCAATCCTCTGTTTGATCATTTTTTGTCTATGTTATCAACTATACTGAAACGAAAAAGAAACGCAACATGGAAAATTGTGATTAATTTTGTATTAAATATACATATCTGTATAAAAATCGCGGAAATAAACATGCACCCTGCCTAACACCCATACCAATCTTCAAAATCACCCAAGTGTGACTAGAGACCTATGCACTTCCGGCGCGGTAAAAACATCAAAAACCGTGCCTGTACAAACATATGCGTTCTTTTTTCATTCAAACCAGTATCAATTCATCACTAACATTGAGCCACATCATCGCCAATACTTTTGCAAACAATAATTCCTTTTACAATTATGCCACGGTTATCAAAGGTTGATAGAGGACGTGCTATAGCGATGCTTCTGGCAGGGAACACGCAACTTCACGTCGCTCGACAATTCAGAGTTCACAAATCGACTATTAGTCGATTAGTTTCACGTCTTAACGCAACAGGAAGAGTCGATGACCAGCCGAGATCAGGACGTCCACGCGTAACGTCGCGACGTCAAGACCGGGTTCTTAGGTTGGCACACCTACGTAACAGGAGATTAACGGTCGCTGAAACGGCAAGGAATACGATTGGTAATCATAACCGTCGAATTCATCCCCAAACAGTGATCAACAGACTGCGTGAGGCTAATTTGCGTGCAAGGCGACAGTACGTTGGTTTACCACTAACACCGCAACGTCGAGCACGTCGTATGCAATGGGCAACGGCACATATGCCCAGACGTTTTCCTATGAGACGTTGGAGGTCTATGCTCTTCACCGATGAATCTCGATTCACGTTATTTCGAGCAGATGGCCGTCAACGTGTGTACCGGCGTCGAGGCGAACGTTTTGCTGACGCCTGTGTTTTGGAACACGACCGATTTGGGGGTGGATCAGTTATGGTTTGGGCGGGAATTTCCCATGGTTTGAAGACGCCTTTGGTGATAGTCAATGGGAATTTAACGGCCGTACGCTATCGGGATGAGATCCTTAGGCCCCATGTTGTGCCGTTTGTTAGGCAGCATCATCTAACCTTTCAGCAAGATAACGCGAGACCACACGTTGCAAGAGTCTGTAGAGACTTTCTTGCGACACAGAACATTGTTCCTATAGATTGGCCTCCATATAGCCCCGACCTGTCCCCAATCGAGCATTTGTGGGATGAATTAGACAGAAGAATTCGAAATCGCCGTAACCCCCCAAATACCCTCCCTCAGTTAGCAAATGCACTCGTCCAAGAATGGAATAACATTCCAATACGGAAAGTCAATGCCCTGATGAACTCAATGCAACAAAGAATTAGAGATGTGATAACTGTTCGAGGAGGACACACACGATATTAGGGCACGGTTTCAAAACTGCTGCCATTTCAACTTGGATTCACGTAGGGTACTACCAATCATGACCTTCTAGCAAAGTGACCTGTTCTTAAAAATCTCTAAACATTTAAAGGATGTTACATCAATATTCAATATTAACTATTACATATGAAATTTAAACATAATGCTCACAAGTATTATTTTATTAAACCTACAATTTGAAGTTGCGTTTCTTTTTCGTTTCAGTATATATTTTCCCTTTATTTAATTCAGTATCCACTGGTGAATGCAGTTTGGCCGACATAGCACTGAATAAACCGGCAACCCAGTCGTCTACATATTATGAACTAGTTGCGGGAAAAGCTGTGGACGGGGATCTCAATTCGGAAACTGCTACATATAGGTCATGCACACACACGGGGGTCTCGGATAAAAAAACGTGGTGACAGGTGGACTTGGGAAACATCTACATTATCACCCATGTCTCTGTTCAGAATAGATTGACTTCAGGTAGGACGGACAATTTATACAACCTATAGAAAAATACTTCACATCACAACAATACCGCTGAATTGCGCAAACGAAGTCTACTTATATAGCTTTAATATACATTGATGTATGTGCAACAGTATTTAAAACATAGTAGTATGGTGACATATAATGCGTCAATTATTCACGGACAATGTTATACATGTACAGGAGTAGCATTTCATATACCTTCAAGTGTAGCGGGACTGGACTGGGTCGATCATAGGTGACCAGGTAGCTCAATTGGTAGAGCATCCGGCTAGTGTTCGGAGGTTCCGGGTTCGAACCCCAGTCTGACCGCTACATTTTCTCCTGTCCTGTTACAAAATTGGCGCCCAACTAAAATACCTACGGTGGTAGTATAAGGGTTTCGTGTGTCTTCGAGGGCGAAGACTTGGAAAAAAAGAGGGAGGTGTGTAGCGGGACTGGACTGGGTCGATCATCGGTGACCAGGTAGCTCAATTGGTAGAGCATCCGGCTAGTGTTCGAAGGTTCCGGGTTCGCACCCCGGTCTGGCCGCTACATTTTCTCCTCTCCTGTTACAAAATTGGCGCCCAACTAAAATACCTACGGTGGTGGTATAAGGGTCTCGTGTGTCTTCGAGGGCGAAGACTTGGATAAAAAGAGGGAGGTGTGTAGCGGGACTGGACTGGGTCGATTATCGGTGACCAGGTAACTAAATTGGTAGAACATTCGGCTAGTGTTCGGAAGTCCCGGGTTCGAACCCCGGTCTGGCCGCTACATTTTCTCCCCTTCAGTTACACAAGGAGCATTCCTTCGTTCGGACAACAGTAACATGCACAATTTCTATTGATGAAATATATATCTTAACGTTGATTATATGTGCCTACATGTAATGACATTAACGCCGAAATGCACAAGAAAAAGGCGTATGATATACAAATACCGTATGTCTTTGCGGTAATCAGTGGTACTTCGTTAGAATTCAAAATTTTCAGGACTTATTCTCGAAGAACTTTGGTTTATCCTGAGAGTAAAACTGCATTATTAATGTTAATAACTTTAACTGCTTGGAAAAATGCATATTTTTCCAGTAGTTTTAATTTTGACGCCCTCAACTTTATCACACGAAGGAATGCACCTTTAAATGTTATATTCCAAAGGGAATAAAGCGGTTCGATAAAAGACAAGTTAATCCATGCTATATTCAAGGATAAAATGTCTAAATCTTTAAATCGAAGAAATGGCATGAGTCAGATGATTACCAATTTATTACATTTAAATAGGTGACCGGCTACAAGATTTTGCTGTAGAAATATCAGAGAAGAACGCCATTGGGTCAGATGGTCATCTTAAAAAAGCCAAGCTGTGCTACAATTACACTGAAGCTCACGTGCCTTCTGGTGAAATAAGGACTCTTGCATGCCCTACTGACACTATCGGCCGCTACCTCAGGATCACAAAGAGATCCAGTTTTTTAACCCTGTGCGAAGTTATCGTAGAAGGTTAGTACTTAAAACATTACGATATTTTATCAATGATTAATACATTTTATACCATTGAGAGAGAGAGAGAGAGAGAGAGAGAGAGAGAGAGAGAGAGAGAGAGAGAGAGAGAGAGAGAGAGTTTAAGTATGGCTGCCATATGGAAGAGGGAATATTCTAATTCCCGATTTAATAGTTTATACGACTTGCAGAACGTTATATATACGCATTGCCCGTATTGATGACGTCATGCCACGGACTTTTAAGGAATCTGTTTCTTATCAAATTATAAAAGAGATCCATGTTTGGTCATAGGCTAAATGGCACTGAACAGGATAGCATAAATAGTAACTGTAATAACAGAAATAGGAAAGCGAGCAGCTAAGTGCAAAACACAATTTAATGACAAAGCTAACCAAATTACAGAGATAAGTCACAATTAGAGTTCAAAATAACGATTTGTCTCTCGTGGCATTTATACTATATCGCCATTGTTTTTCAAGCATATTCTCAAACCACCTCTTTTCTGGATTTCTCTTAACCCTAACCCTAACCCTAACACTTGTCTATAAATATTTAACTGGTAAACAAAACATTATATCTTCGATAATGTTCTAAATATGTTGGCCCTTCTCAGAAATATTACATACATTACATATGCATGCATCTTACATTTTTGTAAGGGTCGTCTCCCTTTAATCAATGGCTTATATAATATTACCCAAAGTAGAGTTTAAATCGTTCTGTTTCATTACATCCATCAAATATAAAGACACTTTTATTAAAAAGAAAGTTTGTGTTATATAAAGTTATTTCACAACAATTACAGGTAAACCTGTGTCTTGTCTCGACTCTACGTGTCAAAGGATGCCCACGATAAGACAACGTGACGACCAATCTATGACAGAAATCGTAAAGGAGATGCAAAAACTGATGTCCGGAATTGGAAGTAGATGCAACTTCAAGAGGAAATGGATCGGTGGGGGCTGGTATTGGTCTGTGTGGTTCCCGATATACTGATGTGACACTCGGCAAACATGGCCGATTATTGCACTGAGTGACAGGAATTACACTGTGACAGTGACAAGAATTACACTGTGACAGTGACAAGGATTGCACTGTGACAGTGACAAGGATTACACTGTGATAGTGACAATTATAACACTGTAACAGTGACAAGGATTACTCTGTGACAGTGACAAGGGTTAAACTGTGATAGTGACAAGAATAACACAGTAACGGTGACAGGAATTACACATTGTCACAGTGACAAGGATTACACTGTAAACGTGACAAGGATTACACTGTGACAGTGACAAGGATTACATTATGATATTGACAAGGATTACATTGTGACGATGACAAGGATTACACTGTAACAGTGACAAGGATTGCACTGTAACAATGACAATGATTACACTGTAACATTGACAAGGATTACATGTAACATTGACAAGGATTACACTGTTACAGTGACAAGGATTACACTGTAACAGTGACAAGGATTACACTGTTACAGTGATAAGGATTACAATATAACAGTGACAAGGATTACACTGTCACAGTGACAAGGATTACACTGTTACAGTGATAAGGATTACACTATAACAGTGAAAGGATTACACTGTTACAGTAACAAGGATTACACTGAAACAGTGACAAGGATTACACTGTTACAGTGATAAGGATTACACTATAACAGTGACAAGGATTAAACTGTTACAGTGACAAGGATTACACTATAACAGTGAAAGGATTACACTGTTACAGTGACAAGGATTACACTGTAACAGTGACAAGGATTACACTGTTACAGTGATAAGGATTACACTATAACAGTGACAAGGATTACACTGTTACAGTGACAAGGATTACACTATAACAGTGACAAGGATTACACTGTTACAGTGACAAGGATTACACTGTCACAGTGATAAGGATTACACTGTTACAGTGACAAGGATTACACTGTCACAGTGATAAGGATTACACTGTTACAGTGACAAGGATTAAACTGTTACAGTGACAAGGATTACACTATAACAGTGAAAGGATTACACTATAACAGTGACAAGGATTACACTATAACAGTGACAAGGATTACACTGTTACAGTGACAAGGATTACACTGTTACAGTGACAAGGATTACACTATAACAGTGACAAGGATTACACTGTTACAGTGACAAGGATTACACTGTTACAGTGACAAGGATTACACTGTTACAGTGACAAGGATTACACTGTGACAGTGACAAGGATTACACTGTGACAGTGACAAGGATTACATTGTAACAGTGACAAGGATTACACTGTAACAGTGACAAGGATTACACTGTAACAGTGACAAGGATTACACTGTTACAGTGACAAGGATTACACTGTTACAGTGATAAGGATTACACTGTTACAGTGACAAGGATTACACTATAACAGTGACAAGGATTTCACTGTTACAGTGACAAGGATTACACTATAACAGTGACAAGGATTACACTATAACAGTGACAAGGATTTCACTGTTACAGTGACAAGGATTACACTGTTACAGTGACAAGGATTACACTGTTACAGTGATAAGGATTACACTATAACAGTGACAAGGATTACACTGTTACAGTGACAAGGATTACACTATAACAGTGACAAGGATTACACTGTCACAGTGATAAGGATTACACTGTTACAGTGACAAGGATTACACTGTCACAGTGATAAGGATTACACTATAACAGTGACAAGGATTACACTATAACAGTGACAAGGATTACACTGTCACAGTGATAAGAATTGCACTGTTGCAGTGACAAGGAATACACTGTTACAGTGACAAGGATTACACTGTGATACTGACAAAGATTACACTGTCACAGTGACAAGGATTACACTATTACAGTGACAAGGATTACACTATAACAGTGACAAGGATTACACTATAACAGTGACAAGGATTACACTATAACAGTGACAAGGATTACACTATAACAGTGACAAGGATTACACTATAACAGTGACAAGGATTACACTATAACAGTGACAAGGATTACACTATAACAGTGACAAGGATTACACTATAACAGTGACAAGGATTACACTATAACAGTGACAAGGATTACACTGTTACAGTGACAAGGATTACACTGTAACAGTGACAAGGATTACACTGTGACAGTGACAAGGATTACACTGTTGCAGTGACAACGAATACACTGTTACAGTGACAAGTGTTACACTGTGATACTGACAAGGATGACATCGTGACAGTGACAAGGATGAATACATCGTGACTGTGACAAGGCTTACACTGCCATCGACGGGTCATCGATCAGGATTACACTGCGACAATGTTTACATTAGGACAAAAGCAGGGATCTGTTTGTGATAGTGATGAAGACTTCAACTTGTCAGTGACAAGGTCACACTGTAAAAGTCACAAGCATTACATTTTGACAGTGACAGGGATAACAATGCTACAGCGATAAAGATTACATCGTTACCGTACGATAAATGGTTGTAATGTGTCTTGAGAAAGCGAATTGCACACTAACACAAGGATAATGACTTTGTCACCAAAACTACACATTAACTGTGATATACGTCAATGGTTACACTGTGAAAGAGAACAATTGGTAACATTATAACAGAGAAACAATGGCTACAATGTGACAAAGATTACTCTGTTACACACACAAAAAAAACCAACAAAACATTGGTTACACAGTGACAGAGAGACAATGGTTACAGTGTCACATTGGTGACACTTTAACAAAGAAACAGAGTTTACATTGTAACAAAGAAACAATAATTACACTCTTACAGAGAAATAACGGTTACACTGTGACAGAAAAAGAATGGTTACATTGTGACAGACAAACAATGGTTATTATGGTTACAGTGTACACTGTAACCATAATTATGAAATTTTGGTTACAGTGTACACTGTTACCGTGGAACAATGTTTACACAGTTAAAGCCATACAATAATAACACTTTGACAGAGAAATAGGATTAAATTTTGAAAAAAAGACGATTTCGCCCTGACAAAGAAATCCCCTTTAGTTGAACGGCATTAGAACAACTGAGGAGCATTTTTTGTACCGTTCCAGAAGGTCTTCGTTTCACAAGATACTTACGGGTCTTGAGGTCAGATTTAGAAGGTCTTGGACCATGATATAAACTTGACGTGTTTGGACCATAATTCAAACTATTTTTTTGATAATGCACATTACAATTGACCTTTTAATAATAACATTATAGAAAGAGTATTCAAACATACATTTAACAATTGGATAAGACATCAGCGTGAGTTCTATATCAGTCTTTCCCCAAAAAGATAGCAAAGACTGAAATGATAGTTTATGTCTGTGATATGATCTGTACAAGGTAGGTTCGTATAACAACCTCTAGTCTTTGTCATTGTAGAATAATGTATACACATTATTTATATTTGTATAGTTATCTATTTATTTGTTTTTATATTTTACAATATATAGTAATAGAGCCCAATAGTTTATGCGATTTGGTATCCATATACATGCACAAAATTAAGTTATATGCATGTACTTCTTTATTTTTCTTTAAGCTGATTTCCACACTTTCATTTTTTGATTTTAAAACGTTATCGGATTTAAAACTGATGAATGTCACTCGGAAAATTACCTCTTACAAGTACCTCACTTCGAACACGCTACAATCAAATACTTGAGGAGTTGTATGATGTGATTGCAGTAAAAAGCTCAAATGTTTCGAACAATTTTGATTCGAAGTATGCCGTATTCATGTTAACTTTTCCTTATCTAACAGTTTAATTCATACAAACACTTGTATGTGATTTTTTTAGTAAACAAAAATGAAATAAAATACAACTGTATACATAAGATCTTCTCAAAAGGTGCATACATTGACATAGGTGTTACTGTCCATTAGATGTTCTATTTGACAGATAATGAATACAACAACATAAACAAGTTATTGACGGAGAAACGTACTCTAGAATAGCTGTATTCAAGTTCCGGGTTTCGACAGAGATAATTGGAGAACCATGCAATAGTTATCTTGGTGGGATGATCTCTAGTGCAGATATCAGTAACTCCCATAGAGTACGACCAGAATCTCCGTCATAGTCACGTGATATAATTGTTTGTTGATAAAATGTAAAATAACCGCATTATCATGTAAAATTGTGAGGGCATGTGAAAAGCGGTCAATGTTGCGATGTTCCATGATGCTGTAAATGTGACCAGCGCGCGACATCTTGTGATCTCGTAAAGCCTTGGTAATGCCACCTTATCGTAGGATCAAGTTGAGGGTGATTAATGCTACGTTTCATGATCATCGAAGGGTGACCAATAATGCAACAGTCCATGACCATGTAAACTGTGCAACTCATATCTGCCCTTCCAGCGAAGAATTGTCCCAATAATCAGATAAATTTATCATTAATCAATAATTTATCATATTTATAATTGAACAAAGTTTATAAACATATATGTGAGTAAGTTTCATGGAATAAGTGTCATATTTGAACACAAAATCATCAAAACGCTGCCGCTCCTCATCCTCAATGGAATATTCCGCCACACCTAATCTTCATTTATATATCAGCGATACCACAGGCCACCATAAACATATCATAGCACTGCGAGTGGTGTATGTGTGTATTTGTGTTGTAATTGTTCCTCGATTAAATGTGTTATTGTAATACAGTAGGACAGACTGGTCATGTTATTTTTGTTAAGGAAATTACTTCTGGATTATGATATGCATAAAAAAATAGATTAATAAATAAATACATGAATAAATGTATGCTATAATTGACATATTCAATATGAAGTAATATATTCATCATTTCTGATTCAAAAAGATTTAAATTTCATACTTGACAACTTATAACCACATTGGTATAGTACTTATACAAAATGTACATGTATGTAAGCATGTTATGATATAAAAGACATACTTATATTATTTATTATTATTTACTATTTATTATTATTTCCTTTAACAAAATATGCATGTGTAGTGAGATATAAATAAAAATGATGTACATTTTGTATATTAATTATGATATACTAGTAGTAATGAATACATTTTTACAAAGATGGTATATATATATTGATACCAGGAAACTGATACCATATAATTTAATGCTACTTCCTGCTTCTGCCTATATTTTTCTATATATAAGTCATATGGTTGTTTACTATGGCGAGTGTGGCTTGGTGGTCAAAAATATATATATATCTACCTACATGTAAATATTGTGAGGCAGCTCCTGTTAAATACTATTCTCAGTCAAATAATCATTTTCAAACTTTATATTTAACCTTTAACCCAAACAATATAAACTATCTGGTGATATAGAATTTCTAAATTTCATCAGTGGATGGCCAGTGTGATGATGAAATGGACTATGTGGCCTGTATCTGTTGGGATATCATCAGATGTTTATTCCATACAGTTTGTTAAAATTTATTCAATAAGGAAATAAATGCCTATTCTGTCTTTTTGCTATAAATATTGTCTTACCTATTTAAAAAGGTTAGAGTATTCCTTTCATAAAACAAAATTAATACTAATCTAATGGAGATGTCTCTTTGTTAAGCATTGGGATTGTAATATGTAATGTGTTTTATTATGTTCATGTTTGTACCATTGTGTATGTTACTGTTTTGGGAGAGGACTTATATAGGCTTTGCCTGCTGTCCAATCCTATTGTCCTTATGTGTCAATAAAATGTTTTGAAATTGAAATTGAAGTAATATATGCAGGTTTCACATTTGCTAAACAAATACATTTAAGAAAAATGGTTCCGGGTTATAAATTTTCATGATTTTCGGAAAGTGTGCTAAGAACGCATTTTTAGTTTTACTTACAGCGAAAAACGGTACCTCATAGACAAGGTTAGATCTCGGAAAGGCTTAATGAGGAACATATGTCAAAACCAAGTTAACTCCGTCTTTAAAGGTGAAATATTTAATTTCAAGTAGATGTTTAAAACAAATACGTTGTAAATTGTGTCATTTTGGGTCAAATGTCATGATATTTTGCAATTTTTAAGTTTTGAAGTGGTTCCTATTATATTCCCATTATATAACACATAGAAAAAGTAAGTTTATTCATCCTTCACAGCTGTATTAAAATTCCAAATGCTGTATTGATTACAAATATATATACTGTATAGGTGTATAGGTAATATGTAGGGTTAACTGTCTGTATCTACAACATGAGCCTTAATTTTCAGAATTGGGCATTTTTATTTTACTCTGCTACCTAGATAAATTAAGGATATCAATATTATTGAAAATATGAGTTGAAAATTATCAGACGATATTAGAAGATAATTAATTACGGCCTTCTTATTGTGACAAGTTGATTTACCAATATATGTATTGCTTATAATCCGTCCATTAAGGAACTGCGGTGGCCGAGTGCTTAAGGTGTCCCGACACTTTATCACTAGCCCTTGACCTCTGGGTTGCGAGTTCGAAACCTACGTGGGGCAGTTGCCAGGTACTGACCGTAGGCCGGTTGTTTATCTTCGGGTACTCTTGCTTTCCTCAACCTCCAAAACCTGGCATGTCCTTAAATATCACTGGCTGTTAACGAGACGTTAAACAAAACAAACCATACCACACTGACCATTAACACCGAAACGGAGTCTTCGCGGTAGGGTCACAGGCGGAATTTCAAGAAATATCGTAATTTCTTTAAAACAAAAATCTCTATGGCGTTCGCACTCTCTGAAGTTTGAAAAAAAAATCAATTCAGTTATAATGTGTGAAATGTGACGCCGTCATGTCTTGAATTTGTACAGAAATAACTTTATCTCTCTCAGATCGACATATACTATGCATGAACAATACACATCCATAATAGATAATAAGTAAACGTGGTAATGACGTGTTTACATGTTGTCTGAGAAGCCCACGGAATGAACTACAGAAGTACCTTAATATTTCAATAATTCATAGTATTTTATAGTATTCCGATAATTAACACTGACGGAATTTTTAATAACAAAACCAAGTCATTACGGGCGTATTGTAAGTTTCAGTTAACATTGATTACCGTTAATTCGTAAAAACAAATTTTACAGAGCAATATGTACGGTTTGGCGGTATCCCAAAAGGTCTGTAGAGAATTGTATTTGGAAACAGTGTTCAATCGTATGACATGATTTGGTGATTATAGCTGATTTACCAGAACCATTCACGCTCTGATTATTTTATCAGTAGGCCGTCGTAGTTGACCTTAGTTGAACGTATTGAGCGTACTAAGTCACATTTAACCGGTGTTTAACATAGTTTCAAACATAGCTTGGACTTCAAGAAATCCATGATTTGACCGTGACTCGCCAATGTTTAAATATGTTAATACCAAAACTGTGATAAATAGGGGAAACGTTGGATTATTAAGCCGAAAACGCCGTAGTTGGGCCTTTCCCCGACAGGAAATCATCGTTTTTGAAGGGAATCGTTAAAATCTATCAGATGCATAGGACTTTTCAGATGCATATTGATATATCCTCTCCATTGATTCAAGATACTGTATACCTGGTATTTTTCGCCCATTTAGCAACATAAAAGGTATTCGCCCCTTTTTAAATTCGCCCTAAACTACTTTTAAGAAATGTCTTTTCCTCGTTTACAATCGGGAAATTCCGTTCAGAATTCTCGATACAGTTGCACTCGGAACACTCGGGATTTATCGAGTTTCCCATTTTCTTTTCTATATTCTGCTGAGGTGTGAACTGTAATCAGGTGTGAAATATACAACATTTCCACGTGTTCAGTTTTACCTTTAGTCTATATTGATTCAAATAGTACCAGGTATGCATGGCCGATTTTAAGCAAACACGATTAATTGTAGGTTCTTTTTTGTGTGCATCATTTTAAAAATTGACTGGATTTTAAAGTCACTTGTATTTATAGCTTTTAAAAAAAATCAAACCCAGTACGTTATCTTAGCCCATATTCTCAATTTAACTTAACGTGATATAGCAAATTTACTAAGCCTAGATTTAGATCTCAATTTTATTTCGCATGCATAGATTGGAATAAAACGATGAATTATTTTATAAACTTACTGTAAATATATAACACGTGTTGCTTGTGAATGTATAGAATAAAACACACTTGAAATGTACGAGGGTATGTTTTGGATCGGACTATATACTGGGCTATATTGATGGCTTGTAAATCAATTTAGCTAGAATTTTTTGCCGTCATCTTCAATTCGCCCTATCATCAAAGGTCGAAAATGGCGAAAATTAAACGGGGGCGAAAATTACCAGGTATACAGTACATCGTTGCAAAAATATATAACGCTGTTAATGTTACCGCATTTACCAGTCACGTGACCTACCTAAATATGCGAGTGACCTGAGAGGGCCGTCGTTATACAGAGGACAATGAGTACTTTGATTTGAAATGCTTATCGAGCACGTACAACATTGTAAATAAGGAAATAAAGGCAAGGAAAAGTTAGTGTCGAAGTTAAGGTGCTTATATAATGAAGGACATCATTAACAGTGATGCGACAGTCCTGATACGTACTGTATTTGATTTGAAAGAAATGGTACAGCAACATACTTTTCAGAATCGTGAAAAGACTAATTTTGACAAAGGTCTGTTGAGTACAGAGATTTTCAACAACAACAACAACAACAACAAACACCTCATGAGCGAGTGATAATGTCACCGTTTACTTCGACGCTTAGACTACTGCACAGCTACCTCCAAGATTCAATCGACCAAGGTTTCTAGAACACTTTGCTCCAGATGGGAACTCATGCATGCGGAAGCTCAGCAATCGCAACGTGCTTATATTGTAGTTAACGTAGCAGATGATTTCTTAACGACCAGTCGATCAGCAGTGGAGTAGAGTTGTCACAATCGTTTTACGGAATCGAAGACCAAGGCTGGTTATGAAAGGACTGTTCAACATGATGAGGACTCTATGGTGGACAGTTTACTCAGTGTTGTGTTGTTATTACACAGGTAAAACATACGTTTCATAATTATCTTCTTATATTTTGTTTATGTTCGAGGTATTTGGCTGCCCGGGACCCAATAATTAGTTTTAGGAAATTTGGAACAGTGTTTGAAGCAATGGCATCAAAGATTCGAAACAGGTTAAAGCACTTGTTGACATATATCGATTTCTGAGACTTTATTACTACACATTAACTGTGTTTACATCGACACATTGTAAATGATAAACATTTCTTTTAAAACGTTTGCCCTTGTTAGATAATTTGTTTAGTTTGGCATCCGTTATCTGATTCAAAAGTAAGATTATTAGAAATTTCCTTACTTTCTACAAAATTACAATACTCTTAAATGAGTAACGCCATATAACGTTGTAAACGAAGGATACAAAGGATACCGATCAATGCCTTTATAATAATAAAAACTTGCAAGCCGTGATATATTTACGAAATATTTTAATTAATGTGATATCTTCATGGTAACAGTTGGAATACATCCAAAATGATAGTGTATATGCCTGTTGATAATGATCTTATTAATAAATTTGTTCTTTACGTTGTAAGTCAGTACACACTTTCATGTCGGAATTAGAACGTAGATTCGCGTCATCATCTGTGAACATCAGTTGACATATTGGTCAATCATCTCTGGAGATTGGCGTTCATTATTCGTCTTGAACTGTGTCCATTACTCAATTCACATGCGTGCTTTTTGTAAAATTATTATTCTGTTATCATAGACAAATACATTTGTATTTTTCAAACCTTAAGTTGGTTGTGATTCAGTCCATGGCTACTTCACCAGCCGCGTCATTTCGAACGTCGCACTGAACAAGCCAACTACCCAATCATCGACCTATCAAGCTTCCTCGCGTGCTGTGGACGGGTTGGTCGAGCCTCCAACCTGTATGTCTACCTCGGGGACTGGTTACCAGTGGTGGCAGGTTGACCTCGGATCAGTCTACACAATAAAAAACATTTCCATTCAGAGTAATACTGATAAACGTAAGTATTTAAAACATTTAAAGCATTTTTATCATTTTTTGTTTTTTTTTGTTTTTTTTCAGAATCTCAAAGAACCGAGTTGAATATGATCAATTCGTGTAGAGTAACATGAATTATATATGAAATGGGAACGAATGCGATAATATGTTCCGTGATTAAGTTATCTCTGTAAATATTCGTAAACCATCAAGTTATCAAACATATTTGTCATTGGTAATGTCCACACTCGATTTCAAGACTTCTATATTTAAGCAAAGAGGCAATATTTCCGCTAAACTTAAACACACGTTAGTTCATACCACATTTTATGCCATTGTGTTTTTTTCATATTAATGTAAAAATTAATTAAGATAATCAGAAATGTACACACAGTGAGTTATTTTCATAAAAAATGTAATTGTTTGTTAGGCTGATTTTTACATGCTTAAGAATCAGCTGCACATATCAGACGAATTATTTCGGTATCATTTTCGTTAATCAATACAATGGCTATACATTGCAGAATGTAAGATATACTTAATGGAGGTTATCCGTGTATTCATTGTTCTGATCTTTTTCCTTTTAGCCGACGGATTAAAAAATAGCACTGTAGAATTATCCGAAACGAACTTGTATGACTTGAGCGGTCGTCTACTAAATGCCAGTCCGTGCTTCAACCTCAACAAGTCACAAGATCCCGACTATCCTATCATCACCTTACCATGCCGACAGGATACGATTGGCCGCTACTTAAGGATTTCCAAAGTAGTTGACATCCTGGCCGATCCCTTGACCTTCTGTGAGGTGGTTGTTGAAGGTACAATCACGTTAATGTATAAGTATTGCTATTCTATCAAAAGTATTAAACACGACTTGATGAGAGACAAAAGAGTATGCGAATGAACTGCCAATATAATGTAATACATACCACAGGAACCTAACATCAATCAGGTTATCTAACGGTAGAAAATTATCATTTCATGTGGGTATGTGGTCTTGTCTTTTGGAGATGCATGTTATGTGATTCCAATACAATATTATTATTTTGTGTTTTCTGATTTGATATATCATTTGTTCGAGCTATTTATTTCTCACGATGATTAGTATCACAACGGCTATAACTAATAAACGTTTGTGTCATTTAGTTATGAACAACTGTAAAATGTGGCAGTTAAATTATTTCTTTATTTGCCCTTTTTTTAACAAATTCAGACACAGACTGGATGATCGAATGAAGCCAATATGAAAATGGTGTCTTGACAGCAATAATAAAATGACATGTTTCATATAGATAACAAGTTTATTTTGAACCAAAATAATATGGATTTTTTTTAAACAAAGCGCCACTTTGGCCGTGGATTAAAAAGAAATACGCAGTAGACACAAACAAATCCATGCCGTGGTATTATATTACTTTAGAAACATATGTTTGATATCGCTATTACAATCCTTTACTTGAAATTATTTGAGATTTTTTTCCGTTTTAATCTGTCTATATTATCAGTAATATATACCAGTATATATAAATATATACACTTTTATCTAATTCAGTTTGGCCGACATTTACATAGAAATATTTAATAACCCAATCATAATCCTTTGCTTGGTGTCATTTGGGTTTTTCACCATTTTCAGTGTTTCTATATTATTAATTAGACGTGTCGTTTTATCTAATTCAGTATCCCGGGATGAATGCAATTTGGCTGACATAGCATTAAATAAACCGGCAACCCAGTCGTCTTTATATGATGAAGACCAAGTGGCAGGAAAAGCTGTGGACGGGGATCTCAGTCCGAATTTTTACGAAGGTTCATGCTCATGTACGAACGAAGATGACGATAACCCTTGGTGGCAGGTGGACCTGGGGAGTGTCTACAGTATCACCCATGTCTCCGTTCAGAATCGACTAACTGTAGGTAAGAACGTACAGGACAATAACCCGTGGTAGCAGGTGGACCTGGGGAGTGTCTACAGTATCACCCATGTCTCCGTTCAGAATCGACTAACTGTAGGTAAGAACACACAGGATAATAACCCTTGGTGGCAGGTAGACCTGGGGAGTGTCTAGAGTATCACCCATGTCTTCGTTCAGAATCGACTAACTGTAGGTAAGAACGAACAGGACAATAACCCGTGGTAGCAGGTGGACCTGGGGAGTGTCTACAGTATCACCCATGTCTCCGTTCAGAATCGACTAACTGTAGGTAAGAACAAACAGGATAATAACCCTTGGTGGCAGGTGGACCTGGGGAGTGTCTACAGTATCACCCATGTCTCCGTTCAGAATCGACTAACTGTAGGTAAGAACGAACAGGACAATAACCCGTGGTAGCAGGTGGACCTGGGGAGTGTCTACAGTATCACCCATGTCTCCGTTCAGAATCGACTAACTGTAGGTAAGAACACACAGGATAATAACCCTTGGTGGCAGGTAGACCTGGGGAGTGTCTAGAGTATCACCCATGTCTCCGTTCAGAATCGACTAACTGTAGGTAAGAACGAACAGGACAATAACCCGTGGTAGCAGGTGGACCTGGGGAGTGTCTAGAGTATCACCCATGTCTCCGTTCAGAATCGACTAACTGTAGGGAAGAACACACAGGATAATAACCCTTGGTGGCAGGTAGACCTGGGGAGTGTCTAGAGTATCACCCATGTCTCCGTTCAGAATCGACTAACTGTAGGTAAGAACGAACAGGACAATAACCCGTGGTAGCAGGTGGACCTGGGGAGTGTCTACAGTATCACCCATGTCTCCGTTCAGAATCGACTAACTGTAGGTAAGAACAAACAGGATAATAACCCTTGGTGGCAGGTGGACCTGGGGAGTGTCTACAGTATCACCCATGTCTCCGTTCAGAATCGACTAACTGTAGGTAAGAACGAACAGGACAATAACCCGTGGTAGCAGGTGGACCTGGGGAGTGTCTAGAGTATCACCCATGTCTCCGTTCAGAATCGACTAACTGTAGGTAAGAACACACAGGATAATAACCCTTGGTGGCAGGTAGACCTGGGGAGTGTCTAGAGTATCACCCATGTCTCCGTTCAGAATCGACTAACTGTAGGTAAGAACGAACAGGACAATAACCCGTGGTAGCAGGTGGACCTGGGGAGTGTCTAGAGTATCACCCATGTCTCCGTTCAGAATCGACTAACTGTAGGGAAGAACACACAGGATAATAACCCTTGGTGGCAGGTAGACCTGGGGAGTGTCTAGAGTATCACCCATGTCTCCGTTCAGAATCGACTAACTGTAGGTAAGAACGAACAGGACAATAACCCGTGGTAGCAGGTGGACCTGGGGAGTGTCTACAGTATCACCCATGTCTCCGTTCAGAATCGACTAACTGTAGGTAAGAACAAACAGGATAATAACCCTTGGTGGCAGGTGGACCTGGGGAGTGTCTACAGTATCACCCATGTCTCCGTTCAGAATCGACTAACTGTAGGTAAGAACGAACAGGACAATAACCCGTGGTAGCAGGTGGACCTGGGGAGTGTCTACAGTATCACCCATGTCTCCGTTCAGAATCGACTAACTGTAGGTAAGAACACACAGGATAATAACCCTTGGTGGCAGGTAGACCTGGGGAGTGTCTAGAGTATCACCCATGTCTCCGTTCAGAATCGACTAACTGTAGGTAAGAACGAACAGGACAATAACCCGTGGTAGCAGGTGGACCTGGGGAGTGTCTAGAGTATCACCCATGTCTCCGTTCAGAATCGACTAACTGTAGGGAAGAACACACAGGATAATAACCCTTGGTGGCAGGTAGACCTGGGGAGTGTCTAGAGTATCACCCATGTCTCCGTTCAGAATCGACTAACTGTAGGTAAGATCGAACAGGACAATAACCCGTGGTAGCAGGTGGACCTGGGGAGTGTCTACAGTATCACCCATGTCTCCGTTCAGAATCGACTAACTGTAGGTAAGAACGAACATGATAATACTCCTTGGTGGCAGGTGGACCTGGGGAGTGTCTACAGTATCACCCATATCTCCGTTCAGAATCGACTAACCGTAGGTAAGAACGAACAGGATAATACCCCTTGGTGGCAGGTTGACCTGGGGAGTGTCTAGAGTATCACCCATGTCTCCGTTCAGAATCGACTAACTGTAGGTAAGAACGAACAGGACAATAACCCGTGGTAGCAGGTGGACCTGGGGAGTGTCTTCAGTATCACCCATGTCTCCGTTCAGAATCGACTAACTGTAGGTAAGAAGAACAGTCGATACAACACGAAGTGAACTCAAACACAAACATAGCGCAGTATTGCGAAAAAAATCTACCTAAAATAGCTTTAACATATGTTTAATAGTATCTAAAACATATCAGCATGATGTTATTTAAGACAATGTTATAAATTTGCAAAAGTAGCATTTCTTTTACCTTAAAGATTACTTTATAAAGGCAATATTGCGGTTCGAGGCCAGTTGCGGATAATAATTAGATATAAGACATGTCAATAGCATGAATATTCAAGGATATAATTTTTTTTCTAAGGAACACAAAATACAAAATACAAACAAAGAAATGACATGAATACAAGGTTTATCAATGTGTTACATTAGATTTGTGATTTTTTTTCCAAATAGGTTATCGAATGAAAGATTTTAGTGTAGAACTGTCAGAGACCAACGCCATTGGGCTAAATGGTCATCTAAAAAACGCCAAGCTGTGCTACAAGTACACTGAAACTCACGTGCCTTCTGGTGAACTAAGGACTCTTGCATGCCCTACTGACACTATCGGCCGCTACCTCAGGATCACAAAGACATCCAGTGTTATAACCCTGTGCGAAGTTATCGTAGAAGGTTAGTACTTAAAACATTACGATATTTTATCAATGATTAATACATTTCATACCAATGAGAGAGAGAGAGAGAGAGAGAGAGAGAGAGAGAGAGAGAGAGAGAGAGAGAGAGAGAGAGAGACATATGGAAGAGGAATTATTTTGACTCACGATTTAATAATGTATGTTTGTTTGTATTATGTTGACATTTTGACTGCATAATTAATGGTACAGTTGGGAGCAAACTAAACTTGGTAGTCTAGTGCACTTCAGTGCACTACAAAAGTTAACTCCAGTTAACATTGTAGTGCACCTGAGTTAACATCGTAGTGCACTTGAGTTCACATCGTAGTGCACAAGAGTTAACACTGTAGTGCACTGGAGTGAACATCGTAGTGCACTTGAGTTCACATCGTAGTGCACTAGAGTCAATACATACAAAGTATCTGATATACAATGCATAATCTCTTGAACATATAAATGTTGTATTAAAGCAAAATTTCAAAAATATATATACAGGGACTAGTCCATGTATATTATGTGTCCATGATGGTGTGTACATTCCACTTTTATTTCAGATATGTTTATTACATGTATATAAGTATAATACATGTCATGTATTGGTAAGTAGAATATACACAAAAACTTAAAATTAAGAAAGCATGGAAAATGCCAGTTTTGAAATTAAAATTAAATCGATTAACATCAAACAATATTGAGTCTGCCTTCATTGAAACATATATTGTACATGCAACATAAATGTTATAGTTTGTATACCGTCAGGTATATAGTCTTTCCAGACCAGGTTAATCACACAAAATGGGATTATGATTGTTATTTTGTTGAAAGGTGTGAAAACACAGCCAAGGAATCTGGCACAAGGAGTCCAGCTGTTCTGGGCATGGCCAAAGGGCATTAAGCTTAATTAAGGGTTTACCTGTACAGGTACTGTACTAGTCATGCATGGCTACCCCTCCCCTAAACACTCATGTAGTTATATATAATCAGTCCCCAATCTAATTTTTATTGTATGTACAGTACTTAATAAGTGTATAAATTAGTTTCCCCGTTAAAATTATTGATTATTATTGAGAAATAAAAATACTGGCTTGCAAGTTTATATAATTTTATAATAAGACTTTCGAGATAATACTATAAAGGTTTTTAAAATCCAAACAAAAACTTATGAGTTTACCTGTCGTTTTGATAAGTGTCACCAAGCTGTGTGTATTAGAGTATGGGTCAAATCCAAGTGTCAAAAATTATAGTTACAGTCATGCTAGACCAAATGTCTGCATCAACTAGATCTTAAAAAATAATAGGTAAAACAAATATGTTTATAATTTGATTACTTTTTTCATTACTTATTACATTATCATATTTATAAGATTATAAACAAATGATTTTTTTTTCAAATGTCTATAGGGAGGTTAATAACGTATCATTATTATTTTGCTGAAATGATTGATTACAAAAATGTTGCACTTGACTGACCACTTTTGCATGGAATTTACCTGGTGGTCACTCAGGTATGACCATACAAGACCAAGGTGTCAAAATTGATCTGTTGGTTAGACCTTACCTGTAATTATCCCCTATTGTTCTACTCTCACACCTGTAGTCTCACCTGACCAAGAAAATACTTTACCTGTATCGTAGTTCAGAATGTCTTACCTGGTAAACGCTGGATGTCATATATTGATCAATAAGAATGCAAATTTATTAATACTTACATTTAAAGTTGGATTATTCACTTTGACTTTCTTTTTTGGTGGAAGAGATGGGCACAACAAGGTACAACCGAGAAGCCACGGGGAGATTAACTTGTTCCTCAGTTTGAACTGTTTTCATAATTATGTAACGCGACTCAACTTAATACAGTTCTGTGAACAGTATACAATATTAAACAGTGCTTGGTCAATTGTTTCATATTTTTTATCTGCAGTAAACAAAATTGCTTTTGTTTTCACTGAATTTTCAGTTTTATTATTTAAATGACAATCAAAATGCAGTATTGCTAAATTAGTATATGGATGAAATCTAAAATGATTTCTCATTTTATAACAAACATGGCTTTCAAAGGAGATTGCATATATATATAATTAGGTACTCCTTAATTAATTAATAAGTTATATTTCATGAATATAACTATACTTATAACATTGTATGTGAAGCTTTCAGGACAATAAATTAATTTGTTTGTTTATCTAATATCAAACAAGTAATTAATGGCTTTTAATGGAGATTGCTTAATATGTATACATAATTATAGGTATACTCCCTAATCAATTAATCATTTATATATCATGAATATAACTATAATTGTAACATTGTATGTGAAGCTTTCAGGAAAATATATAAATTTGTTTGCTTATTCAATATAAAACAAATAATTAACATAAGTTGAGGGGAAGCTACATACTTTTACACACAATGAATTATATAGTGCCACTAAATCCTAATAAAATCTTAACTGCAAGGGACTGATACCAGTCCAGTGCCCTTGGGGCCCCTAGACCACTGCCATTCATACCTGTTACATATTAATTACCCTGTGTGGTGTGGGTCACACCTGATCAGGCGGGTTTCCCCAATTAACTCCAAGGGGGTCCATTTATAGCAGGCATTATACCGATACCTTATCTAACTATAGGTATCCTCTCATAATATGTAAGTTAATAATTGACAAGATGAATGTACCTGTAGTCAGGTTTCATTAATACATCATTTACAAACATGAAATAAATATAAAATCAAACCACTAGAATGTCTGAAGATGGAACTTAAATATTTCATATTGTTTTAGCATACAATATTAAAAATACACATTTCCTGCATCTGGCATGGATTGAATTCCTCTGGCCTTTATACGCTAAGACTGACATTTTGACAGAATATATTATCTCTCTGTCAGCAAGTCTAAATTAGTACTGAGTCAGAAGGTTTAATTGTGCTACATACACGAACATGGCTAGCTATACCTTCAAAACTTGACTTGCACACATAATATACAACACATCAAATCATATTGCTCATAACAACATTTACCCAAGAACTGAAGTGCACATCATAGTGCACTTGGGTTAACATTGTAGTGCACTGGAGTTAACATCGTAGTGCACTGGAGTAAACAATGTAGTGCACTGGAGTTAACATCGTAGTGAACTCAAGTGCACTACGATGTTTAGTCTAGTGCACTACGTTGTTCACTACGTGTGCACTACGAAGTGCACTTGGTACCAAGTTTAGTTTGCTCCCAACTGTATATATTGGTTTCTGCTTCTATTTCTTCTTTATATGTTTTTATCACTTGACTTGCTGAAATATAGTTTACAGAACGCTATGTGTACGCTTATCGTGATATTAATAATGTTCTGAAATGGACATTTTGGGGGAACCTGCTTGTCATCAAATTATATGAAAATAAAAACTGATTGATCATAGATTTAATGTCACTGAACAAGAGAGCATAAGTTAACACTAAATGTTTATATCAACCATAAATGGATTTTAAATCGTTCTGTGACATTAAATCAATCAAATATAAAGACAGTATCATTCAATGGAATGATTTTGTTATATAAAAGGTATTTCACTACAATTACAGGTAAACCGGTATCTTGTCTCGACTCTACGTGTCAAAGGATGCCCACGATAAGACAACGTGACGACCAATCTATGACAGAAATCGTAAAGGAGATGGAAAAACTGATGTCCGGAACTGGAAGTAGATGCAACTTCAAGAGGAAATGGATCGGTGGGGGCTGGTATTGGTCTGTGTGGTTCCCGTTATACTGATGTGACACTCGGCAAACATAGCCGATCATTGCACTGAGTCAGTGATTTTAATGTGACAGTGACGATGATTACATTGTAAAAGCGGCAAGAATCATAAAATGACGACAGTGAGTGAACAGTGGCAGTACTCTGGTGGCGATAAGCATTACATTGTGACTGAAACAATGATGACACTGAGACAGCTGGCAGCATTATGACTTGATATTATCAAGGATAACACGGTTACAGTGACTAGGATTACAATGTTACAGTGACTAGTATTTCACTGTGACAGCGACAAGGATTACACTTTGACGGCGATAATGATTACACTTTGACAGTGACAAGGATTACACTGTAACAGTGACAAGGATTATTACACTATGACAGTGACAAGTATTACAATGTAACAGTGACAAGGATTTCACTGACAGTAACAAGGATTACACTATGACTGTGACAAGGATTACACTACCATCGACGTATCATCGATCAGGATTACACTGCGACAATGATTATTGTAGCATTATGTATACACATTATTTATATTTGTATAGTTATCTATCTATTTGTTTTCATATTTTTCTATATATAGTAATAAAGCCCAATAGTTTATGCGATTCGGTATCCATATACATGCACACAATTATTTTTCATACTTACCGCAAATGCACATACATAAATGTATGTACTTCTTTATTTTTCATTAAGCTGATTTCCACACTTTCATTTTTGATCTTAAAACGTTATCGGATTTAAAACCGATGAACGTCAATCGGAAAATTACGTCTTACAAGTACCTCACTTCGAATACTCGAGGAGTTGTATGATTTGATTACAGTAAAAATCTCACATGTTTCGAACAATTTTGATTCGAATTATGCCGTATTCATGATAACTCTTCCTAATCTAACAGTTTAATTCATACCAACACTTGTCTGTGATTATTTTAGTAAAAATAAAATGGAATAAAATACAATTTTATACATAAGACCTTCTCAAAAGGTGCATACATTGATATAGGTGTTACTGTCCATTAGATGTTCTATTTGACAGATAATGAATACAACAACATAATCAAGTTATTGACGGAGAAACGTTCTCTAGAATAGCTGTATTTAAGTTTCGGGGATCGACAGAGATCATCGGAGAACCATGCAATAGTTATCTTTGTTTGATGATCTCTAGTGCAGATATCGATAACTCCCATAGAGTACGACCCGAATCTCCGTCATACCACGTGATATAATTGTTTGTTATTATGCATGTTTAAGTCTTTTAAGTGGTTCCCATAGATAAACATTTCAATAAAACATAGAAAAAATAAGATTACTTATCCTTCACGGCTTTATTAAAATTGCAAATGTTGTATATATTACAAATATATATATACTTTAGTATAGGTAATATGTAGGGTAAAATTAGCAGTGTTTACGTATCTAAAACATGTGCCTTAATTTTCAGAATTGGGCATTTTTTTTATTGTACTCTCTACCGAAATGATATCAAAATCATTAAAAATATACGTGCGCCGTGTAAACAAAACGTGTTGCAACAGTAAGTATAAGTATTAATCAGAAAGGTTATAAATATGTTGATCAATATGCCTCATCTTAACATAGAATTATCTCTAGCTATATGATTCATTGTTAAACTTCCATATGCTTACCATGCGTTTCTTTATTGAGACTATTGCTCTGCTCTAAATTTAGACTATTGTTCAATTCAATTTCAACAAATTTTATTGTCATGGATGGAAAGTCAATAGGATAAGACACCAGGCATAGTCTATCTAAGTCTTCTCCTTAGAAACAACAGGTGGTAAGAAATACAGACAAATATAATGTATATGTACACATTGATATATTACAATTGACTTAAGGGAAAGTAACTCCTTGGGGTTGATGGACTAAATCAATGTTGTTTAGGAGAATAACCCTTTGGCTAAGGGTACTTAATTTTAAATACTAGTTTAATATATCATTAGTGAATAATAGAAAGCAATAAAATATTAACATTCATATAAGTGTACTGTTAAGCATAAATATTTGGTGATATCGAATTTATCCCCCAACAGATACAGGCCACACAGTCCATATGTATAACACACTGGCCATCCACTGATGAGGATCAAAAGCCAATAGATATATATTTTTGAAGTACGGTTACACCAACTCTTGCAAATAATTTGATAATTTCTTAATCCGATTGAAGGGAGTTACTTCATTTTGATGGTTATATCATCAAAAAAAAAAGATAAAAAAAAGATAAAAAAAAGAAAAGCAAAAAAGAGATGAAGAAAAAATAAAAGAGAGAAAAGAAAACATATTAATAACAAGTATCAAATCTGCCCAAAACCAAATCCATCCAGTAGATATTCAAGAAATGTTGTAATTAAATTTAATGTATCCAACATTTAACAAATGTGGAATAATGTGACTACCAAGTGGATAATCCAGATATACTGTGTACTGCTATATCATTAACGTAAGGTGCGCCAGGGGGTTGACTAAGTTGATAGCATAATTCAATCTAGAATGAATGGTTATATATACTGAAACGAAAAAGAAACGCAACATGGAAAATTGTGATTAATTTTGTATTAAATATACATATCTGTATAAAAATCGCGGAAATAAACATGCACCCTGCCTAACACCCATACCAATCTTCAAAATCACCCAAGTGTGACTAGAGACCTATGCACTTCCGGCGCGGTAAAAACATCAAAAACCGTGCCTGTACAAACATATGCGTTCTTTTTTCATTCAAACCAGTATCAATTCATCACTAACATTGAGCCACATCATCGCCAATACTTTTGCAAACAATAATTCCTTTTACAATTATGCCACGGTTATCAAAGGTTGATAGAGGACGTGCTATAGCGATGCTTCTGGCAGGGAACACGCAACTTCACGTCGCTCGATAATTCAGAGTTCACAAATCGACTATTAGTCGATTAGTTTCACGTCTTAACGCAACAGGAAGAGTCGATGACCAGCCGAGATCAGGACGTCCACGCGTAACGTCGCGACGTCAAGACCGGGTTCTTAGGTTGGCACACCTGCGTAACAGGAGATTAACGGCCGCTGAAACGGCAAGGAATACGATTGGTAATCATAACCGTCGAATTCATCCCCAAACAGTGATCAACAGACTGCGTGAGGCTAATTTGCGTGCAAGGCGACAGTACGTTGGTTTACCACTAACACCGCAACGTCGAGCACGTCGTATGCAATGGGCAACGGCACATATGCCCAGACGTTTTCCTATGAGACGTTGGAGGTCTATGCTCTTCACCGATGAATCTCGATTCACGTTATTTCGAGCAGATGGCCGTCAACGTGTGTACCGGCGTCGAGGCGAACGTTTTGCTGACGCCTGTGTTTTGGAACACGACCGATTTGGGGGTGGATCAGTTATGGTTTGGGCGGGAATCTCCCATGGTTTGAAGACGCCTTTGGTGATAGTCAATGGGAATTTAACGGCCGTACGCTATCGGGATGAGATCCTTAGGCCCCATGTTGTGCCGTTTGTTAGGCAGCATCATCTAACCTTTCAGCAAGATAACGCGAGACCACACGTTGCAAGAGTCTGTAGAGACTTTCTTGCGACACAGAACATTGTTCCTATAGATTGGCCTCCATATAGCCCCGACCTGTCCCCAATCGAGCATTTGTGGGATGAATTAGACAGAAGAATTCAAAATCGCCGTAACCCCCCAAATACCCTCCCTCAGTTAGCAAATGCACTCGTCCAAGAATGGAATAACATTCCAATACGGAAAGTCAATGCCCTGATGAACTCAATGCAACAAAGAATTAGAGATGTGATAACTGTTCGAGGAGGACACACACGATATTAGGGTACGGTTTCAAAACTGCTGCCATTTCAACTTGGATTCACGTAGGGTACTACCAATCATGACCTTCTAGCAAAGTGACCTGTTCTTAAAAATCTCTAAACATTTAAAGGATGTTACATCAATATTCAATATTAACTATTACATATGAAATTTAAACATAATGCTCACAAGTATTATTTTATTAAACCTACAATTTGAAGTTGCGTTTCTTTTTCGTTTCAGTATATATAGCTTAGCAATGTCAAAAAAAAATTATTATTTAATTACATATAATTGTTAATATTAATGAAATTATTCGATTGCGATATATAGCTTGATATATGTGATAATATATCTGTATTCTGTGTATCATTACAACTATTACAACCATGTAAAATGACTATTGTTCTGATCCCAATCAATAAAGCCAGATTTTCCGTCATCACTCTATATTACATTTACATTGATAGTATTAGGTTATACTTTATATAACTTTGTAGGATACGCTTCATACAAAAGATTAACCTACAATACACATCCGATTTTAACGGATCAAAATCCTTTACATGAAACTATGTGAAAAGTGGAAAGTTATTAGAAGAAATGAGATAATTATTTACGGCCTTCTAATGTTGACAAGTTGATATACCAAGATATTTATAGCTTATAATCCGACCATTAAGGGGCCGCGGTGGCCGAGTGGTTAAGGTGTCCAGTTATCAGTAGCCCTGCATCTCAGCGTTGCGAGTTCGAAATCTACGTGGGGCAGTTGCCAGACACTGACCGTAGGCCGGTGTTTTTTTTGTTCGGGTACTCTGGCTTCTCTCAACCTCCAAAACCTTGCACGTCATTAAATAACACTGGCTATGAATAAGACGTTAAACAAACAAAAAAAAAAAAAAAAAAAAAACCAAATTGACCTTTAACACCGAAACGGAAACATCGCAGTAGGATCACAGGCGGAATTTCAAGAAATATCGTAATTTCTTTAAAATAAAAATTTCTATGGCGTTCGCACTTTCTTAAACTTGAAAAAAATCATTCCAGTTATAATGTCTGAAATGTGACGCCGTCATGTCTTGACTTTGTACAGAAATAACTTTATCTCTCTCCCAGATCGACATATACTATGCATGACCAATACACATCCATAATAGATAATAAGTAAACGTACGCTGTCTGAGAAGCCCACGGAATGAACTACAGAAGTGCATTAATATTTTAATAATTCATAGTATTTTATAGTATTCCGATAATTAGACATTGACGGATTTTGTAAAAACAAAACCAAGTCATTACGGACGTATTGTAAGTTTCTGTAAACATTGATTCCCGGAGCACCAAACAACCGTCGCTATATCAGCAACGCCACCTATATATCGAAGTAAAATAAAGTACGTTTATGACACGAATACGTAGGATCAATTACACTGAGCTATTATTATTATTATTAGAGTCGTGATTTCAATGTTCGTGAAAACAAACTGTACAGAGCAATATGTACGGTTTTGTATCCCAAAGGTCTATAGACAATTGTATTTGGTAGCAGTGTTCCGTCGTATGACATGCTTGTGTGAGTGTAGCTGATTTACTAGACCCATTCACGCTCTGATTGTTTTATCAGTAGGCCGTCGTAGTTGACCTTAGTTGAACGTATTGAGCGTAGTAAATAACATTCAACCACTGTTTAACATAGTTACAAACATAGCTTGGACTTCAGGAAATCAATGATTTGACCGTGACTCGGCTAAAATTGTTATATATGTTTAAAATATCTCAATACCACAACTGTGACCATAGTGTGAATGTAATTTACCTGACCAAAGTGTTTACCGTAGTTGACAATTAACATCGTTACAACTGCAAACAAGTGTGTTCAAATAGGAAACCAGGGAGCCTGAAGTTGGTTCCGAGTTCCAAGTTCCGTTTAAGAAAAACTGAAATATTATGTATTAGCTTTATTGGTTTTGGTCCCAGTTCCGAGTTCCGTTTAAGAAAAACTGAAATACTATGTATTAGGTTTATTGGTTTTGGTCCCAGTTCCGAGTTCCGTTTAAGATAAACGGAACTAGGAACCAGTTCCGAGTTCCGTTTAAGAAAAACGGAACTGCAATGTATTAGCTTTACGAGTTTTGGTCCCAGTTACGAGTTCCGTTTAAGATAACTTGAAAAACTATGTATTAGCTTTATTGGTTTTGGTCCAGCTCCGAGTTCCGTTTAAGAAAAACTGAAATACTATGTATTAGCTACTGGGACCAAAACCAATAATGCTAATACATAGTATTTCAGTTTTTCTTAAACGGAACTCGGAACTGGGACCAAAACCAATAAAGCTAATACATAATATTTCAGTTTTTCTTAAACGGAACTCGGAACTGGACCAAAACCAATCAAGCTAATACATAGTATTTCAGTTTTTCTTAAACGGAACTCGGAACTGGTTCCGAGTTCCGTTTTAGTTAAACGGAACTCGGAACTCGGAACCAGCTTCAGGCTCCCGGAAAGGATTACCTTTTTATAGTTTTACTGCTCCCCATTATTAGTTTTTTAGTGATCCACTGTGTGTATGGTGTTAAAATGGCAACACATCTCTAAACAAATGTTGTCAAATGCTTTATATTTAGTCTCATGACATCAAATGTGTTGTCTCAGAGCATCACACATGTTGTTATTAAATTATATTTTTCACACTTTACATCGGCAAATAGGTTGTCGCGTGACTTATGATTAAAATTCAAATGGATCGACATTGTGTAAACAATATTCTGGTAACAAGCTTCTCGATTTGGTGATTCCAAAATAAATTATGAATGAACACCACTTGGTGCTGGCAACATTGTCAAATATCTTCAACATAATTGTGATATTGACAATGTTGCCAGCACCAAGTGGTGTTCATTCATAATTTATTTTAGATGGTGCTGGCAACATTGTCAAATATCTTCAACACAATTGGAATATAGATACGTAATTCATGTGAATGCTTACAGTTATGCATGTGTGTGTTTTTTTTATACATATCATTAAACATCTTAACGTTTCACAAAATTCAATCATTATTCAAGTCTTAATAGCATTCATTTATTTGGGTTTAATTAAAAACGTCATTTCATAATAAGATTTTAATAACAATTTGAATTTTGTTCAATGCATGATTTAATCAAATAAATCATATATCGACATAATGAAAAGGCCATAGTAATTGTATACTATAGTAAAAAATCTTTAATTCTTACAATATATATTTATGTCAGAATAATATCTACTCCAGAATATCAAAATTCCCCCTGTGATTAAGTAAGCCTAATCGTGCAATGGTCTTATAATATGCAATAGTAACAAATATTTCGTCAAAAATAATACCTTGTGAAATTTCTAAATTGATAGAGCTATAGTCCACATGGACACAATGCTACGGTCCTTATACGTACTGTGTATAATTTGAAAGAAATAAAACAGTAACATACTTTTCATAATCGTGAAAAGACTAATTTTGACAAAGGTCTGTTGAGTACAGAGATTGTTTCATAGAGAGAAAAAAAACTAAACAAAAACAAAAAAACCCCAAAAAAAACTAAACAAAAAACAAAAAAACTCATGAGCCAGTGAAATGTCACCGTTCGCTTCGACGCATAGACTACTGCACAGCTACCTCATATATCCAATCCATCAAAGTTTCTGCAACATTTTGTTCCAGATGGGAACTCATGCATGCGGAAGCTCTGCAATCGTGCGTATATTGTAGTTAACGTAGCAGATGATTTCTTAACGACCAGTCGATCAGCCGTGGAGTAGAATTGTCACAATCGTTTTACGGAATCGAAGACCAAGCTGGTTATGAAAGGACTGTTCAACATGATGAGAACTCTATGGTGGACACTTTACTCAGTGTTGTGTTGTTATTACACAGGTAAAACAAGTTTTATTATTATCTTCTTATATTTTGTTTATGTTCGAGGTATTTGTCTACACGAGACCCAATTATTAGTTTAAGAGCATTTAGAACAATGCTTGAAGCAAAGACATTATAGATTCGAAACAGGTTAAAGCACTTGTTGACATATATCGATTTCTGAGTCTATATTACTACACATTAACTGTGTGTACACCAATGTATTGTAAACGATAAATATTTCTTTTACAACGTTTCCCTTTGTTAAATAATTTATTTAGTTTTGCATCCGTTATCTGATTCAAAAGTAAGATTATTAGAAATTTCCTTACTTTCTACAAAATTACAATACTCTTAAATGAGTAACGCCATATAACGTTGTAAACGAAGGATACAAAGGATACCTATCAATGCATTTATAATAATAATGACTTGCAATATGTGATATGCTTAGGAAATATTTTAATTAATGTCATATCTTTATGGTAACACAGTCGGAATACACAGAAAATGAGTGTACATGCCTGTTGATAATAATCTTAAGAATTAATCTGTTCTTAACCTTGTAAGTCACTGCATACTTTTATTTCTGAACTAAATCATAGTTTTGCGTCATCACTGTTAACATTGGTTGACATTGGCCAATTTCTTCTAAGGATAACGAAATATTGCATCACATATAAAGTTTGGCATTCATTATTCCTCTTGTATTGTGTCCATTACTCAATTAACAATTGACGGTGCGTGAATTTTGTAAAATTCTTATTCTGTTATATACATAAACATTTGTATTTTTCAAACCTTAAGTTTGTTGTAATTCAGTTCATGGCTACTTCTCCAGTCGTGTCATTTCGAACGTCGCACTCAACAAACCAACTACTCAATCATCGACCTATCAAGCTTCCTCGCTGGCTGTGGACGGATTTGTCGAGCCTCCAACCTGTATGTCTACCTCGGGGACTGGCTATCAGTGGTGGCAGGTTGACCTTGGCTCAGTCTACACGATAACAAACGTTTCCATTCAGAGTAAAACTGATAAACGTAAGTATTTATAACATTTTCAAGGCAATAATTCTATTGGATGTGATATAGGCATGGGTGATATTGTATGACTTATTTCAAGAAACTGGTGAAACATTTTCATCATTTTTTTTCTAAATTATAGAATCTAAAAGAGCCGACGTGAAAATGATTTAAGGATTGATTGTCAATTTTGTTGCTTGCATGGACTGATGAAGGGAAGTGAACCTCGTGTAAATGAAGTGAACTGCGAAGCAGTTCATGTACCATTTGCACGAGGTTCACTTCCCTTCATCAGTCCATGCAAGCAACAAAATTGACAATCAATCCTTATATTTACGTTAACCAAATTCAAAACTTCACCACCAGATTGCAAAATTCGGTCGCAACAGTGTGACGTAAGTGCGTCACTTTGTAACATTGTTATACTTATCGTTCATGTGTGCACAGTAGTGGAACAGCAGACAGTCAACTATTCTCGTCGCCAAGACAACACAAAATATAGTGCCATACACGTTTTGATTATTACGATGTTGATACACATAGATACGATATTTTCAAGGTAAAATATCCATTTATAACAAATATTTATGATATTGTATAATACAAACTTAGCAATACCCATATAGATACGAATTTTAAGTGCAGTGTTGACAGTATAGTATGTGTGTGATTTGGTCACTCGAGACACAGGGACTCGGTTAAAAAAATGATTGATATGATGCAGTCTAGCCGGGATATTCAGAGCTCGGGAAAAAGTGTAACAATGTGAATTTTAGTCGCAGGTAAGCTGGTGATGTACATGGTGTTCTTGAAATATTGGATTTCATTGTCGCACTGGCGTTTTGGGATGTAAATTCTGATAATAGTAAGTAAAGAAACATTGATTTGAAAATTGGCGGTATTCGACGGCCGGAAACTTGTGTCCTCCATATGCTTAGATTGAGTCAAGTTACGACAATAATGTGTCCCTGTTCTCGATATAGCATACTTCTGCTACCAGTCTGTTTTGTGTTGTTAAATAGTGTTTAGATTTAACTTTATTTGCTGTGACCACTGAAATGGTATTAAGCATGGCATTCGAGATACAGCTAAGCTGAGCTAACGTTAGACCTACTGCGCTACGTAGGTCGTGAGCTCGGTGCTATCGAGAGTGTCAGTGTTCTGTCAGATCCTGTTTTCAAAACTGTCTGCATTATACTGGCATTTTTATTAGCACATAAAGCGGCTATTCCACTTGTGTTCATATACGTTTATAATAATGTTACACAATTCACAACATGAAAGTGCACTCAAGTCTGAGGCGGTACAGAACTCGATCGCCATTGTAAACTCGGTGAATGTATTCACACGCCGGCAAGAAAGTGATTCGTCTCTTAGAACAGAAGCACGCGACCCAAAATCTTCAACAGGAAATGAAGTGATCTGAGTTTACTATGTTCATTGAGGCGGAGCGAAGTGAAAATGTAAATATAAATTCTTGAAGAGTAACATAAATCATATATCAAATGGGACCGAATGCGATATCATGTTCCGCGATTAAGTTATCTCTGTAAATACATTGTATTCGTAAACCATCAAGTAATCAGACATATTCGCCGCATTCAATTTCAAGACTTCGATATCTAAGAGGTAATATTTCCGCTAAACTTAAACACACGTTAATTCTAACCACATTTTATGCCATGGTTTTCATCACATTGTATAACATGTAAGATATATAGACAACTTATGGTTTTAGGATCTCGAAACATTTTAATCTAGTGCCGAAAGGATCAAATTGGTAGGTTTTATTGTCGGTCGTTCTAAAGTTGAAGCCCTACGAAGTTATCTAATTCTAACTGACAAGAACTATATGATATATGCTTTTTAACCTTCACAAGATGTAAACAATATTGTGTTTTGTTCATATTAATGTAAAAATTAATTCAGATAATCAGAAATATACACAAAGTGAGCTATTTTCATAAAAAATGTTAGGCTGATTTATTACATGCTGCATAATCAGCTCCACATATCAGACGAATTATTTCTTTATCAATTAATACAATGGATATACATTGCAGAATGTAAGATATACTTAATGGAGGTTTTCCGTGTATTCATTGTTCTTATCCTTTTCGTTTAGCCGACGGATTGAAAAATAGCACTGTAGAATTATCCGAAACGAACTTGTATGACTTGAGCGGTCGTCTACTTAATGCCAGTCTGTGCTTCAACCTCAACAAGTCACAAGATCCGGACTATCCTATCATCACATTACCCTGCCGACAGGATACGATTGGCCGCTACTTAAGGATTTCCAAAGTTGTTGACATCCTGGCCGATCCCTTGACCTTCTGTGAGGTGGTTGTTGAAGGTACAATCACGTTAATGTATAAGTATTGCTATTCTATCAAAAGTATTAAACACGACTTTTCGAGAGACAAAAGAGTATGCGAATGAACTGCCAATATAATGTAATACATACCACAGGAACCTAACATCAATCAGGTTATCTAACGGTAGAAAATTATCATTTCATGTGGGTATGTGGTCTTGTCTTTTGGAGATGCATGTTATGTGATTCCAATACAATATTATTATTTTGTGTTTTCTGATTTGATATATCATTTGTTCGAGCTATTTATTTCTCACGATGATAAGTATCACAACGGCTATAACTAATAAACGTTTGTGTCATTTAGTTATGAACAACTGTAAAATGTGCCAGTTTAATTATTTCTTTATTTGCCCTTTTTTTTTAACAAATTCAGACACAGACTGGATGATCGAATGTAGCCAATATGAAAATGGTGTCTTGACAGCAATAATAAAATGACATGTTTCATATAGATAACAAGTTTATTTTGAACCAAAATAATATGGATTTTTTTTTAAACAAAGCGCCACTTTGGCCGTGGATTAAAAAGAAATACGCAGTAGACACAAACAAATCCATGCCGTGGTATTATATTACTTTAGAAACATATGTTTGATATCGCTATTACAATCCTTTACTTGAAATTATTTGAGATTTTTTTCCGTTTTAATCTGTCTATATTATCAGTAATATATACCAGTATATATAAATATATACACTTTTATCTAATTCAGTTTGGCCGACATTTACATAGAAATATTTAATAACCCAATCATAATCCTTTGTTTGGTGTTATTTGGGTTTCTCACCATTTTCAGTGTTTCTATATTATTAATTAGACGTGTCGTTTTATCTAATTCAGTATCCCGGGATGAATGCAATTTGGCTGACATAGCATTAAATAAACCGACAACCCAGTCGTCTTTATTTGGAGACCTAGTGGCAGGAAAAGCTGTGGACGGGGATCTCAGTCCGCGTATTAACAAAGGTTCATGCTCATGTACGACCAAACAGGACAATGACCCTTGGTGGCAGGTGGACCTGGGGAGTGTCTACAGTATCAACAGTGTCTCCGTTCAGAATCGACTAAATGTAGGTAAGAAGTCCAATCGATACAACATGTAGTGATATACTTCAAACACAACCATAGCACAGTATTGCGAAAATAAAATCTACCTAAAATAGCCTTAACATATGTTGAATAGTATCTAAAACATATCAGCATGATGACATACACTGTGTCAGTTATTTAAGACAATGTTATAAATTTGCAAAAGTAGCATTTCTTTTACCTTAAACATTACTATAAAGGCAATATTGCGGTTCGAGGCCAGTTGAGGAAAATAATTAGAGGCAATATGTTATATGATTAGCACTCTATAAGACATGTTAATAGCATGTATGTTCAAGGATTTTTTTTCTATGGAACACAAAATACAAAAGACAAACAAAGAAATGACATGGATACAAGGTTTATCAATGTGTTACATTAGATTTGTGATTTTTTTTCCCAAATAGGTTATCGAATGAAAGATTTTAGTGTAGAACTGTCAGAGACCAACGCCATTGGGCTAAATGGTCATCTAAAAAACGCCAAGCTGTGCTACAATTACACTGAAGCTCACGTGCCTAATGGTGAACTAAGGACTCTTGCATGCCCCACTGACACTATCGGCCGCTACCTCAGGATCACAAAGACATCCAATTTTATAACCCTGTGCGAAGTCATCGTTGAAGGTTAGTAGATACTCAAGATTTAATAATATATTTGTGTTTATATGTTGATATTTTGACTACATATTTAATGGTATATATTGGTTTTTTATTCTACTGTTTCTTACTATGTTTTGTCAGTTAACTTGCTAAAATATAGTTTACAGAACGGTATGTGTACTTTTATCGTTATATTAATAATGTTCTGCAATGGACATTTTAGAGGGAACCTGCTTGTTATCAAATTATATGAAAATACAAACTGCTTGATTATAGATTTAATGTAACTGAACAAGAGAGAACTTGAGAATCGACTTTAAAAACCGTTTTATGTCATTAAATCCATCAAATATAAAGACAGTATTATTCAATAGAAAGTGTTATATAAATGTATTTCTCAACAATTACAGGTAAACCTGTGTCTTGTCTCGACACTACGTGTCAAAGGATGCCCACGATAAGACAACGTGACGACCAGTCTATGACAGAAATTGTAAAGGAGTTGAAAAAACTGATGACCGGAACTGGAAGTAGATGCAACTTCCAGAGGAAATGGATCGGTGGGGGCTGGTATTGGTCTGTGTGGTTCCCGACATTCTGATGTGACACTCGGCAAACATGACCCATCGATTCATCGAGTCAGGGATTTTACTGTGACTGTTATAATGATTACATTGTGAAAGCAACAAGAATCGTAATGCGACAGAAACAAGGATTACACGGCAATAACGACAATGATTAAGCAGTGGCAGCACTGTGACTGCGATAACAATGTGAGTACTGTAAACGTACATATTTTAGCGGTAATTTTATTTTAGCGCTTTTCGCGCTGGAAGCCTTGTGCTAAATTATGATTGCGCTAATTACTTTTTGTACATTCTATTTCTATAGAAAGTTCTGTGGATGCGCTAATTCATCATTTCGCTAACTGGCTAAAATCTGCAAATGCGGTAAAATTTGATTGCGATAAAATAAGTACGTTTACAGTATATCGATTTTTACACTAAGACAGCTAGAAGAATTATTCTGTAATAGTGAAATAGTGAAAAGGATTACATTATGGCTATTACATAAACAATGAACAAGGATTATAATAGGACAAAGATAAATATAACACTTTAATAGCGATAGAAATAACACTTAAACAGTAGCAAGGCTTACACCGTGACAGTGATAAGGATTGCACAGTAAAAGTGACAGGGATTACATCGTGCCAAGGTTTACACTGTGACAGTGACAAGGATTACACTGTGGCAGTGACAAGGATTACATTCTGACAGTGACAAGAATAACACTGTGGCAGTGACAAGAATTACACTGTTACAGTGATAAGGATTGCACAGTAAAAGTGACAGGGATTACACCGTGCCAAAGATTACACTGTAACAGTGACAAGGATTACACTATAACAGTGACAAGGATTACACTGAAACAGTGACAAGGATTACACTGAAACAGTGACAAGGATTGCACTGTGGCAGTGACAAGGATTACACTGTAGCAGTGACAAGGATTACACTGAAACAGTGACAAGGATTACACTGAAACAGTGACAAGGATTGCACTGTAGCAGTGACAAGGATTACACTGAAACAGTGACAAGGATTACACTGAAACAGTGACAAGGATTACACTGTAACAGTGACAAGGATTACACTATAACAGTGACAAGGATTACACTGAAACAGTGACAAGGATTACACTGAAACAGTGACAAGGATTGCACTGTGGCAGTGACAAGGATTACACTGTAGCAGTGACAAGGATTACACTGAAACAGTGACAAGGATTACACTGAAACAGTGACAAGGATTGCACTGTAGCAGTGACAAGGATTACACTGAAACAGTGACAAGGATTACACTGAAACAGTGACAAGGATTACACTGTAACAGTGACAAGGGTGCCTTTGTTACAGTTTTGTTTGGGTTTTTGTGTTTGTTTTTGTTTAACGTTCTATTAACATCCAGGGTCCGGAGTACCAGGAGAAAAACCACCGGCCTACGGTCAATACCTGGCAACTGCCCCACGCAACCAAGATGTGGAGGACTAGTGTTAAAGTGTCGGACACTTTAACTACTCGGCCACCGGGCCCCCCTTGTGTTATAGTGACATTATACCTACTTTATTATTAAGTAGAGTATTATTGACATTCATAACTTCTTCTGATATTATTTTATATAGCGTTTCATTTTTCTACATTTTATATATTGTATCAGTATATACATTTTCTTTAGAGTGTCATTATATAGATTTTATATATCATGATATACATTTTATAAAATATATATCATTAAACATATTTTATGTAGTGTATCATGATATACATTTCATAGATTCAATCATTATATATATTTTATCCCATAACTACGCTTGTTTCACAACTGATATGGCACGTGATACAATTCGTAGCAGTGTGTTATTGTTTTTGTTTACACACCGCGATGTGTAACCACTTTCTAAGCCCACCAAATCTGATTGGCTAACCTCTGGCCTTTGACCACGGACTATTTTTACTACTCTCATTATTCTTTTTTGTCGTCTGTCTTCAAAAGATCAACATGGGCACGTTTTGTGGATTTGCCGGTGGTCAACATTAGCATAACTTGGTGACAGGTGTATCCTCATGGAAATGTCGATTAATCGGGGGTTGAGTCGTACGAAATATGATTTGACGATGGTAGAAAAGACGACGCGCGGAAGCGAGTTATTTCATCGATTATAGCGAACCAGTCTCGATATGCAGTGGAACCCGATAGCCATGAATGAATTATCAAAACAATGAACACATGTAATACAAAATGGTTAAATCGCTGTCCCTAATCGTAGTCATTTGAATGAAAATGTCGCGCCCTCTAACGTAGGCCTGAGCCTATAACTTCTCTTTTCCTGGTAGGTAGCTAGTTCGACGTCATACGGTGCGAATGTAAAAAAAAAAACAAAAAAACCCACAACGGATAAACACTTTCTTATCATTCCACTTATCTTTATTACAAATATATATCCCAAACACAAAAATGTAAAAAATCATTTTGGCACATTTGTCTTGTATCAGTAAACTGATGAGATTTCGTGTAAACACACTGACAAACGTGAAATACAATGTAAATATTGCTCGGCACTCCAGCTCGGTTTCCAAAATATTTGTTGAAATGCACGGTGTCTCAAATAAATCTCAGAATGAACATTAAACATCACAAAACCGGTAATAATATACCTACGAAATCCGCGAAAGGACCGATAATTGAATCTGACAACGATAAGTATAATATTCAGCGGAGACGTTCGACTTCGCGATGACGGTGTCGTCTTCGAATATATTTGACCGGAGTTATATAAACAAGTTACCTATTAATAAATCACACAGACACAAGGATTGTCACATTCATTTACAAATATAGTATAGAAGATATGAGTTATGCGTCTAAAATAGATGATAAGCTTTCATTCATAACGAACAATATTTTGTCGCGTAGTGATTTGGTTCACAGAATTTAGTTGCTACGTTGGGAGAATTTGAACTTGACACGCTTACATTTGTAAGTAAAGAAATTATGGGATAATCAAGTTCCCGGACTCGTGACGATTTTTTATCATGTTTATCCGACTCTCGTTATTTAAATATGTTTTATGTAGTGTATCATTATATGCATTTTATATAATGTGTCATTCTGTACATTTTCACCAATCGCAGGTAACTCGTCAATATCGTCGTCTGTGCCATATGTATTGAGATTTTTTTAAAATAATAAATAGTTCATCTATTGTTATGTCAGCTTTGCTTGTTTCTTCAGTTTTTGTTTAAATCTTTCTAAAATAGTTTTGGGTCAGATTCAGAGGCATAACTTATTTCTTTATTGTATTGTTTATAACGCCGATTAAACCATTTTTATAGATTTTTAGTATTTATTTTTTTTATTTTTGTTCATTTTTATAGAGTTTGGCTATATGTTAATCCTTCTTTCCTACAGAACTACTGCTTGTTATATGTTAACCGACCTGTCATATGTGTTTGACCACTTAATCTTGTGTCAGATGTTTCCTTATCTGTATTCTGAAAAAAAATATTACTGATAATAGAGGTGACCTCGTTGGGGGTTTCTTGTGATACATTTCATTCGAAGCATTTCGCAGGTCAAAGAAAAAATTATTGCTCTGAACCAAATCAGCAAACCTAGGTTTTCTGTCATCAATCCATTTTCCATTTATATTAATAGTATTAAGCTGATGACACTCCACACAATTTGGCGTTAAACCTTTCATACACAATGGAAACCTACAATGTACAACAGGTATTAGCGGATCAAATTACATCAAATTATGTAAAAGTTGAAAATTATTTGACGAAGATCAAAGATAGTCAAGTACTGTGCTACTGTAACAAGTTGTTTTACAAATATATTTATGACTTTTAACCCTTCCATTAACACGGAAATGAGGTCAGCGCGGTAGGGCCGCAGCTGCAATTACAAGAAATATCTTGATTTTAAAACGGAAATGGCTATAGCGTTCGCTCTTCATCTACTTTCTGTTTGATGAAAGATGTATATTCAAACTTAATTTTGCTAATCATACCGGGTAATACTTCCACCGTTACTCCAAAGCGCACAGAGCCAGAACGAAAACTGAAGCACGATGCAGTCATGTCTGACACTTGTATCGAAATAACTTTATCTCTCTCTCAGATCGACATACACGATGCATGAAAAATTCACATAAATTATAGATAATAATGGAGGGTAGCAGTGATGTGTTGATTGAAAAGAAGACAAAATGTAATGAAGAAGTACATAGATAGTTCAATAATTTCATATCAGTTTCACTAAATATTTTAGAATATCGTATAGTATTCCGATAATTAGTCATTGAGGAAAATTGGTAAATGTTAGTTAAAATCAATAAGGCATAATTGATTATGGATTTCTAATAAAATTGACAACCGTAAATTTCCGGACCGCCAAACAATTGTCGGTATGTCAAAAACTATGACATCTATTACACGAATCCGTATGATCAATACCTTTGAGTTTTTATTTTCATTGGCGATGATTTCAATTTTCGTGAAGAAACCTGTACAAAGCAATGCGTACGATTTGGCGGGATCCCAGAAGGTGTACAGAGCAATGCGTACGATTTGGCGGGATCCCAGAAGGTGTACAGAGCAATGCGTACGATTTGGCGGGATCCCAGACGGTGTACAGACAATGTTATTTGGTAGCAGTGTTCCGCCATAGTTTATGGTAAAGTCTAAATTTCATATATATTTGCGTTTAATTATTTTTTTTATAACAGCATGATTATTTTTTTTAGGACAATACATGCTTTTATCAACTTCGTCCTATGTCCTATTCTCGTTAAATCAATATTGTATCGATCTGATCAAAAGGCTACAATAAGTCTGGAATATTGAAAACTCCCCTGAGTGAGGGTGGTAAACTTATTTGTTCCCTAATCAAATAAATATCGTCACTAACAAACATTTATGGGAAAATAAAACTCCGTGAAAATCATATTTTTTACAGATATCTTATCAAGCATCAGGGATATAACGTCACGAATACATAAACTGTATTATTTAAAAGATTTGTTTTTTAGGATACTAAAAAGGCTACTTTTGGCAATTGTCTAGTGAGTACAGGGATTGTTCATCTACGAAAATAAGCCTCATGAATAAGTCATAGCATGACCATTAGTACCGACGTCTCCAGGGTCAAATCCAGCAAGAATACTGAAAATGTTTTTTTAAGATGTTCACTCATGCATGCGAAAGCTCAGTAAGCGTCGTGCAATGCAGTTAACGTAGGTAACTGTTTGATGCGACCGGCCGTTGAGTGGAGATAACCGAGCCGTTTTACAGAATCGAATGCCAATGACGGTGGTGAAAGGATTGAACAACATGACGAGGACTTTATGGTGGACACTTTGCTCGGTGTTGTGTTGCTATTACACAGGTAAAACATACGTGTCATATTTATATTCTTATATTTATATTTAAAATATTTGCTGCCTCAGACCAAATTATTAGTTTTGTAACATTTGGAACAATTCTTGAAGCAATGACATTATATTTGGTTTAAAAAAAAACCAAATAATTAGTTATGAGATATTTGGAACAGTTCTTGAATATCATATCAATTAATTAACACAAGTTGCTTTGGGAAGCAAGGACATTTAAGATTCGACGGAGGTTAAGCGACTTGTTAACTAATACCGTTATCCATTTGAGAAGTAATTGATTTAATTTTAATCCCTTAATTAATTGCAAAATTGGATTATTAGAGATTTTTTTTTTATCTCATTCAAAATTAAAACAATTTTGAATGAGTAATGCCATTTTACGTAAAGCTTTGATAACACATTCACTACTAACTTCCAATCAGTTATATAACGTTTATATATATATATATATATATAAAATTAATTAATTGTTATATAACTTAAGAAATATCCTAATTAATAACATATCAATATGTGAACATGGTGATAATACATCAAAGATGACAGTTACATGATCTTAAGAGTGAATTTGTTCTTCACGTTGAAATTCAGTACACAGTTTCATGTCGAATCCAAAACAAAATGTCGCGTCATCATCTGTGAACATTGGGTGACTTATTGGTCAATTTCTCCTTTGGATAACGAAAAAGCTGTATCATTTCTGTAGTTTTACATTCATTATTCGGCCAGTACTTTGTGTTTCACTTAATTAACATTTGACGGTGCTTTACACTTGTGTGAATTTTGTAAAATTCTTATTCTATTTTCATAAACACATATACACATTTGTATTTTTAAAATCGTAATTTCGTTTTGATTCAGTCCATGGCTACTTCTCCAGTCGTGTCATTTCGAACGTCGCACTCAATCTACCCAATCATCGACCTATCAAGCTTCCTCGCGTGCTGTGGACGGATTGGTCGAGCCTCCGACCTGTATGTCTACCTCGGGGACTGGTTACCAGTGGTGGCAGGTTGACCTTGGATCCGTCTACACGATAACAAACGTTTCCATTCAGAGTAATACTGATAAACGTAAGTATTTATAGCATTCTCACGGAGGTAATTTGTTACGTGTTATAAAAGAGTAAGTGTTATTGCATGACTTATTTGATATGGGATTCATGAAACAAATCAACATTTTTATGGAGTCTCAAGTAGCCAAGATGAAAATGTTATTTAAGCAGTGATATCGTATTTTCATACCACATGTTATGCTATGGTTATCACCACACTAATAACATGTACATGAACGACGTAGAGGCCACTTATTGTCCGAGGATCTTGAAAATCGCCGATTCTAAAGTAGTGCAGGCATGTTATCTGGAAGAACGATAAACATTCATTTTTAGTATCGGTCCGGTCGTTCTTAGTCCAATGAATGCTCTATAGGACTAAGAGTCAACGAGGTTTATTTTTTTTGTTTTTGTTTTGATTTTGTTTTTTGTTTTTGCGATTTTGTTTTATGTTATTTATGATTTTTATTCTAATTTGAACAGATTAAAACAATTTGTGTTATGTTCATATTAGTTTTAGAAAAAAATTCAATTGGACAGAGATATTCAAAATAATTCATGTTTTTAATTATTTGGACGCTAATAGGCTGGATCTTTACAAGCTGCAGAATCAGTTTCACATATAAAATGAACTATTACGTTATTTATTAATAACAGCAATTTTCATTTGCGGAATATCAGATACGATAAATGGAGGTGTAAAATGTATTAATTATTCTTCTTTGTTTCGTTTTAGCCGACGGATTGAAAAATGTTACAGTAGACAGGACTGACGTGAGCGGTAATCTACTTAATATCAGTCTGTGCTACACCTTCACCGAGCCACAGGGAGCCGATGGTCACATTATCACCTTACCATGCCCACATGACACGATTGGCCGCTACTTAACGATTTCCAAAATAGTTGAAATCCTGACCGATCCTTTGACCTTCTGTGAGGTGGTTGTTGAAGGTATTATACATGAACTCTGTCATAAACAAATCAATAGTGCACGTTTAAATATTGGAATTGCTGTTCTATCAAATGTATTGAAGACTCGTTATGGGAAACAGCAAAGTATGGAGAAAAAACAATTGTCAATATAATGAGTAACAGACTACAGGAGCATAACAATAACAAGGCTATTCAATAGTATACAATTATCATTTCCTGTAGCGATACATGTTTATCTGATTGCGATTTAACCTTATTAGTCCCCTGCCGTTGGAAAAACGGGGGGACTTTAGGTTTACCGTCCGTCCGTCCGTCCGGCCGTCCGTCCGTCCGTCTCTCTGTCTGTCTGTCTGTCACGCAACAGTTGTCCGGACAACTCCTTCTAAAGTACTACTCCGATCTTAACGAAGCTTGGTATACATGATCAGTATAGCATGTAGTTGTGGCTCCCAAATTTATTTTTTTCAAAAAAAAAAAAAGACAAATGAATAGGTGCACTTCTAGCTCAGGCAGGGGACTTTGTATTGCTGTTGCAATACTATCCATCCTTGTTTTAATTTTGTTTCCATTTGTATATGCCTTTTGCTTGAGCTAGTGAATTATCCTGAAGTTCAGTGTTTGTGACGATATAACTAGTAAACGGTTGTGTAATTAGTATACGCAGTAGGGACTCTGACTTTAATAAAGAAATCCATGAACAATCAAAAAGTGTGAGACATCATCAGTATTTCTTTATTTCCAATATTAACACTAATTCAGAGACAGAATGGATGGTCAAGTGCAGCTAATATGACAATGATGTCTTGGCAACGGTGATAGAATAATGTGGAACATATATGTGATAAGAAAACGATAGTTGATAAGTTGGTTTTGAAACCCAAATTAAAAAGGGGATCATTGCTGTAGAATGTTTTTTTTTAACAAAGCGGTGCGTTGCTCGTGGCTTAAAAACCAATAGTCAGCCAAAATATCCATCTTATAATATGCAATAAGCCAGTATTAACATAGAAATAATTAATAATCCAATCATAATCCTTTGCTTGGTGTCATTTGGGATTTTCACCATTTTCAGTGTTTCTATATTATTGATTAGATGTGCCCTTTTATCTAATTTAGTATTCAGGGATGAATGCAATTTGGCTGACATAGCGATGAATAAACCGGCAACCCAGTCGTCTTTACATTTTGAACTAGTGGCAGAAAAGGCTGTGGATGGTGATCTCAATCCGGAAACTACATTGGAAAGGGCATGTTCATCTACGAGCAGAACTGACAATTACCCATGGTGGCAGGTGGACTTGGGAAGTATCTACAGTATCAACAGTGTCTCCATTCAGAATAGATTACAATATGGTAAGGACAATTCATACAACCTATAATGCAATTCTTCAAAACACAAAAATAGTGATGTAATGCGCAAACTAATTATATATGGTATTTAAAACAAAAACAATATAATGACATTTATTGTGTCAATTATTCAATATCGATATTGATAATATTCAATGTATTACATTTGATTCGTGATTCGTTTTAAATAGCATACCAGCTGAAAGATTTCACTATAGAAATATCAGAGAAAAATACCACTGGGCTAAATGGTCATCTTAAAAACGGCAAGTTTTGCTACAGGTACACCGAACCTCACGTGCCTTCTGGTGAACTAAGGACTTTTGCATGCCCTACTGACACTATCGGTCGCTACCTCAGGATCACAAAGTCATCCTCCTTTCTCATACTATGTGAAGTCATCGTAGAATGTTACTACCGAAAACATTACAGTGATGCATCATTGATATATTGATTTTACATTAATTTCATACACTTAAAGCCGTCATAGAAGGTAAAAGAGATTGCTGCCACATGTGATAAGGGAATATGTTGACTCAAGATTTAATGATATATGTTTGTTCATATGTTTTGAGATTTTGACTACATATTTAATGGTATATATTGGTTTCTGATTCTATTTCTTACTATGTTTTTGTCACTTGACTTGATAAAACATAGTTAACACGGTAAGTGTACACGTATCGTTATATTAATAATGTTCTGCAATAGACATTTTGCGGGAACCTGCTTGTAATCAATTATATGAAAATAATTTAATTTTGCTTTTAACAAGCATTTTCGTTGGCTCAAAAAATTATGTTATCATCTCATAACATAAAATATAAAAGGAGATACTTTCAGTAATACTGGAAGTAGCGGAGTAATCGTTGTTCACGGGATTTTGTATTTATCGAGGTGTTTTTAAATATCTGGAGCAAAATAAACATGTTTAACTTAATGAAAATGTTTCTTATCGTTGTTAATTAAAGTATAAGGGTTAACTGTAATATTATTTTTTAGTTATTGAGCAATAACACAAAAAAAAACTGGGGTGTACTCTTTTCATAAACCGTTTCGCATATTACAGTGAACTCTTAGATAATAAAAATGCTTGATCATAAGAGAAAAAGAAGATAGTACTGTGACAATGACATTGATTAAAATGTGACAACGACGAGGAATTTCGATGCTGCGGGCAAACGGATAATTCTAAAACTGTTTCAGCACTGCGTCGGCGATAAGGATTTGACAGTGACTGCAGCAGTGATTTCATTGTGACAATGGTTATGATATGTACACAAATTACACTGTAACATTGATAATGGTTACACGTTTACATTATCAGAAATTACACCCTGTTAGTGACAAGAATTACACTCTGAAGGTTACAGAGGTAACACTGCGATATTGACAAAGATTACAATTTATCCCATACTTCACAGGGTTATCCGTCGGTTGCTAGGAAAAAGATAAATTAATCTTACACGGGGTAGGTAAAGACAGCTGGCACGCGCTATATGTCACAATAACGTAACGACATCATTTTACGTTGAGAAACCAAGTCGTAAATGATGACGTAATCGATTTTGACGCACATTCCAATGAGCATTGAAGACGGTGCGATGAAAACCTTTCATAAAAACTTACGTTTGGTTGCAAGTATGTGGGAAAAATAATCAATCATGGGTCTGTTCCGCGAACAAGGATATCTCAACCCTCGTGTAAGAGTTTGGCTGGCCAGCACTCGGCAAGCCTAGGGCTGACTGGCCAAACTCTTACACTCGGGTTGAGATATCCCTGTCCACGGAACAGACCCATCAAAGATTCTATTACAGACCGAGGTTAGGATAAGTTGAGACAGCGACAGGAAGACCATCGCGAGCATTGTCAGTATTAAGGTAATGCGACATTGAATAGGATTACACTAAGACAGTTAGAATAATTGAACCGCGTATATAGCATTGTGTTAACCTTATAACTGTGATAATGATCATACAAAAATAGTCACCTTGATAGTGATAACATAGTAGTGGCACGGATTTAATGCGACAGTAATAAAAGTTACACAGTCATAGTGACACGAATTGCACTGTGATAGTGACAAGGATTACACTGTGATTGTGACAAGGATTACACTGTGATAGTGACAAGGATTACACTGAGATAGTGACAAGGATTACACTGTGATAGTGACAAGGATTACACTGTGATTGTGACAAGGATTACACTGTGATTGTGACAAGGATTACACCGTGAAAGTGACAAGGATTACACCGTGAAAGTGACAAGGATTACACTGTGATAGTGACAAGGATAACACTGTGATAGTGACAAGGATTACACCGTGAAAGTGACACGGATTACAATGTAACAGTGACAAGGATTACACTGTGATATTGACAAGGATAACATTGTAACAGTGACAAGGATTACACTGTGGCAGTGACAAGGATTACACTGTGGCAGTGACAAGGATTGCAATACGTCAATAATGACATCAATAGTGGCAAGTACATTACTGTGAAGATGTCGTTTATCATCTGTGATAGTTTCATGTGATACAGAAGTAATGCCAAAAATAACAATGCTACAGCGATGAGGATTACACAGCTACATTATTAAAAGCTTTAAAGTGTAACTCAGGAAAAGAAAGTACCAAACTATATCACAAGGATGATAGCATTGTTATCTGCTACAGGAACACAATGGTTACTGTGTTACAAAGAATTAAGCGAATACATTGTGGAATAGAAATAATGGCTACACTGTAAAAGAGAACCAGTGGTTACCGTAATCATTGTTTTTTTCTGTAGCAGATAAATAGTATAAAGATAACAATGCTAAAGCAATGAGGATTACACAGCTACATTATTAAAAACTTTAAGATGTGACTCCGAAAAAAATCACACTATATCACAAGGATGATAATATTGTAATCAAAATATACTATTTATCTTCTACAGGAAAACAATGGTTACTGTGTTACAAAGAATTCAACGAATACATTGTGGAATAGAAATAATGGTTACACTGTAAAAGAGAAACAATGGTTACCGGTACCCTGCTAATCATTGATTATATGACAATTAACATATTAAATTAAAGATTGTTCGCTTAGGAGACCTTTGTAAAATTCGTTACGGTGATACAAAATCTTGTTGCTTGAGTGTCACTGTCTAAAGCAAAAATAAAGAAAACATCATGTGTACCCGATATCATTTTCTAAAATCACACCGTAAAGGAATCTTCTAAAACCACACCGTAAAGAAATCTTACAGATTGAGCAATACTATTGTAGAACATACGAGTTATGCGTTATGGTTCATTAGGGACCTCTCGAGTTTTGTTCAGGTTGAGTTGAGACAGTACGTGCTAGAGCCACGAAGGGTGAAAATCGGCCTTATTACAGTTACATTTGTTGCTAAAATACACATGAAAATAGCTAATTTGATATAAAATACACACCTGTATAACATAATTTCGGGGTTAAACGAATATATATGGTTTAAGGTTTAAGTGAAGGAATACCGGAATACCTGGTACCGTTTTTAAACTGTTTAGTTTACGTTAAGTCACTACGTTCTCATCAAAGAGCTGGATCTCTACTGACGTTTTACAAACAAGCGTCCGAATGACTTTATCAGTACACACGGAATTAACGCTGGAGACTTTCCGTACTCGCTTCTGGACAGTGACAAAAGTAGTTTTTTTATCCGACCGATTGCGTCGATCACGGTGTTTGTTTAGGGGTTAATCGCTAAATGATTAATTAGACGAAATGTGGTCGAGTACAGCAAGACAAGAATTATATATTATATAGGTATATATTCTATGTATATGCTTTGAGGTAAACTGAAACTGAATCTTATAGTTCATGGAAAAATGGAAAGGCTTTATCCCGCTTCTTAAGCAGTTCATGTTCTATCCTTCCGGTGTCATAACACTGACAATGTCAGACAGCATCACTAAAACGGACTCGTAACTGGTGCTTAAGTGGTCCATCGCCGGTAGGTATCACCATTCGGACAGTTGTTACTACTTCAGGGAGATAATAAGATAAGGTATTTGACCTCTGTTTGTATTTGTATATCCGCCTTTTGAAGTATTGCTGAACACAATGGTCACATCTTTATTGGTGGCCTTTGGAATTCCATTCTTCAAAAGATACGCTTTTGGCTTGTTCGAAAGTTCAACTACTGTATATGTTTTCCCAGCTCTTATTTTTATCGGTTTATCAAACATTACATCCCCGATGTGAGGTGAGTCAGGTTGTGACTCTGCCAATGTCTTAAACGTGTCGAGAAGACAAACATGTTCTTCATACACCTTCACACTTACGCCACTTGGTTCTGCTGCCGTGCAGAATGATCCAAACCCGAAAAGATGTACATCAGCGGATGATTGGAAGGAAATTCCAGCATCCTCTGGTATCTCCAGCCTTTGGTTGTGAACGCGTCCAATTCTATATATTCTATGTAGATCTTGGCCAAATCGTTTCCTAGTGTTCAATTTATCCGATAACAAGGGGATTTTATTTCGCCTATGATTGATAAGATCAACTATATCATCAGAATTCAGGATTTTGTCAGAACATATTTTGCCGAAAAGAAACTCTTCTTCAATATGCGCAAAGCGTACATTGTACAAAGCTTCCCCAAGAACGTCCCTCTTGTTTTGCGCTGTATCCTGGAACAAATATTAGTAATATTATATAGACACATGTTCGGAATGTAGTATTGACAAATGTTAGGAATGTAGTATTGACAAATGTTAGGAATGTAGTATTGACAAATGTTCGGAATGTAGTATTGACAAATGTTAGGAATGTAGTATTGACAAATGTTAGGAATGTAGTATTGACAAATGTTCGGAGTGTAGTATTGAAAAATGTTAGGAATGTAGTATTGACAAATGTTAGGAATGTAGTATTGACAAATGTTCGGAATGTAGTATTGACAAATGTTAGGAATGCAAAATTGACAAATGTTAGGAATGTAGTATTGACAAATGTTAGGAATGTGGTATTGACAAATGTTAGGAATGTGGTATTGACAAATGTTAGGAATGTAGTATTGACAAATGTTAGGAATGTGGTATTGACAAATGTTAGGAATGTGGTATTGACAAATGTTAGGAATACAACATGACAAATGTTAGGAATGTTGTATTGACAAATGTTAAGAATGTAGTATTGACAAATGTTAGGAATGTAGTATTGACAAATGTTAGGAATGTAGTATTGACAAATGTTAGGAATGTAATATTGACAAATATTAGGAATATAGTATTGACAAATGTTAGGAATGTAATATTGACAAATATTAGGAATGTGGTATTGACAAATGTTAGGAATGTGGTATTGACAAATGTTAGGAATGTAATATTGACAAATGTTAGGAATGTAGTATTGACAAATGTTAGGAATGTAGTATTGACAAATGTTAGGAATGCAATATTGACAAATGTTAGGAATACAATATTGACAAATGTTAGGAATGCAATATTGACAAATGTTAGGAATACAATATTGACAAATATTAGGAATGTAGTATTGACAAATGTTAGGAATGTAGTATTGACAAATGTTAGGAATGTAATATTGACAAATGTTAGGAATGTAGTATTGACAAATGTTAGGAATGCAAAATTGACAAATGTTAGGAATGTAGTATTGACAAACGTTAGGAATATAGTATTAAGAAATGTTAGGAATACAAGATTGACAAATACTAGGAATCTGATATTGACATCTCAAAACAAATAACAAAATAGTTATTTTTTAAATACCCACGATGTCAATTAAGTCAACATTTGCAAATGTTTAGTGTGTTGAATAGCAAATTTGAAAATGACCATTTGACTGGACGCTTGACCAGGGGAGTCGCTACGTTTATTTTTATCTCGAGATTTGTCACGGAGCCGGGACAGAGGCTACAACAACGTGCACTACACATAAACTACAAACACGGCCGTTGTTTACATATCGAGTATGCGTGAACTTGCCTAATAAATAATGCTTTCATTTGAACGTGTAAGCAACATATTTCCCTGATAACTGATCAATATAAACAACCATACAACTAAATACTTGATTCCAAACTAAAGTAATATGCATACAGCAAAACATCGATCGGTAAAGTTGACAAAGTTCCAGAAATACGGAAAAAGCTAACCAGCAATCCAATAGACGTCCGGCAAAATTGGAATTAGAGTTTATTCCCTTTTTTCTACTCCTAAGTTCCATCGAATCAATTATCAAGTATGTCTGCGTTTTGGTAGGCCCACGATTTCGGCGTCCCGCTATTTTGTGTTGACTGATGACCTGCCCATTTTATTGTGGGATAAATTTTCATAGAAACTTGGTCCATCGGACCTAGTTACATGTATTATTTTGAGTGAATTCCCCGTTTACTTTCAAAAAAAAAATATTCATTTTTCTGCAGTTTTTGATTTGCGTTAATTTATTAGGTACATATTAAGTCTGAGCACTGTAAATATATATATTTATGTTTATTTACTGTCAGCGATGTTTAAAAAAGACAGAAAGATTTAAATCAATACTTGCCACATACCTTAATATCTCGTTCAGCACATTCCTCCTCCGCCCATTTGATGACGGCGTCATACACTTTTCTCTCGGGGACGTGGCGAAGGTCGTCAGATTCGGTGATTATTGCCAAACAGTTCAGACAGAGGTCATTGAAGGTCACAGACTGTAGAACATCAGGGGCGTTTTCTAGAATGAACCGTAAGCACTCCTCTTTCAAATTATCCATCACGAATATGTGGGCTTGTTCTAGAAGTGCACAAACGCTGTCTATCGTTAGATCCCGAGAAAGATATTTCTCACAAAGAGAGACAAGGATATCCACACAGTACTTTCTGGCCACATTAAAGACCGGTACAACGTTTTCGTGTGACAGTTCTATCTCGTCTGTGTAAAGGTACCTGTAACATGAAAAGCAGACATGGTGATAGCAGTTATACAACAGGACAAGTCGTCAGACAAAATGTTATTATGTATTTCATCCGTGAAATTTTTTATGCAGAAAATTTAATTTCATCGCGATCCTAATGGCAGAGTTATGTCACAGTCGGTATGTATGGCTATTCTTTTTACTGAAAATGACGGCAGTGACCAAAACAGAAATAATTCATAGTTCCAGTTTTGGAAATATTCCTTTTTAGAAAAAAGTCACCTTGTCCGAGGAGATCCATGTCATATGGATATCTGATGCAAACCTTAAAAACAACTTGAAAGTGTCGGTAGATATATCCGGGATAGTTATCTCCCCTTTTTCAGCCATCGGACCTTCAAACATGGCGAAGAATACCGGACTTCTGCAAATGAGGACCAGCTTGTGAGCGGTCATTGTGTCCCTCTCTTCACCAACTATAAATGTGACGTCACTAGCTATACCGGAAGTCAGTAGGTGGTCAAAACTTTCGGACAGTGTTTTTCCGACTTGCCAGTCCGATGGAGATGAAACAGTTGCCATTTTATCTGTATAATCAAAATAGGGATCAGTAGTTTACACATATGCATGACAAAGGGAACTATGTAATTATATCAAAATAATGAAGTGCTGTTAAATTCTCTCTCGAGTTGAGATTTCTATGTCACACCCCAAGGCAGGGAACGGTTCCATTAGTCCGCGTCACCAGATAGTCCGCTACACAAGACCGCTCCGTTTCACCGGATAACCTACGTTATTTGAATAACAACATTAAAATGTTAATAAACGGAAATATCAATTAAGATACGGAACTGAATATTCAATCTTGTAGCGGATTCGTTATTTGAATTTCCAATAACGAATCACGAATCTGCTGCTTACTTCGGCCAGCTTTAAACCATTTTCCCAAATAAACTCTTCACCAAATAGCTTGACTTGATGTAGCTAGAGATTCAACAATAAGCACGATGTGCTGTGCCGGACTACCGATAATTATTCGAGTGCTTCAGTTACACTTTACATTCATTTATTTCATTATTTCTACATTTTGTATCTCCGACGCCTAGGTAGCCTAGGGCAAGATACTTTACCTTACTTTACCTGGATGGCAAGTGATGTGTCGCCATATGTTAAAAGGTGAGGTACCCACCAGTTACTACATGTACTTTGAGGCCCTGTCTCGAAATTTCCTTTGTATATGACAATGTATAATGCGTACGACTACGTTGAACGAAATATAAATGTGTAACACATAAGCATACTTAGAAGTGTGTGAGGTCCCTCAAATTGCCCTTCTACTGGTAAAATCTACGATTAAAATACATAGCGACATACCTACCTTTTTGCTGCCACGGTATACTTACTGAATTGCCACAATTTCACCTGGTATTTCAAATTTTTAGTTATGACGTCATTGTTCTGTGACGTCAATATTTTCTGGGTAGAATTATCTCTACGACGTCCAAGATCACACAAGTAACCATCATGCAAGTAACTGGATTCTCTTAGTTAAAAACTTCAAAAAATGTATTCTGGTATCTGTACTACTTGATACTGGGAAAAATATCATATACGCTACAGATCTTCTAACTGAAAAGAGAGACATACCGTAACATAGAAAAGAAGAAGAAGATAATGTATCATGGTAACTTCTTATCTGATATACGATTCAGATCGAACTAGAAACTTACTGTACATTGTATGTATATAACCTTAAAAAATCAAGTATCCATTAATGTCTGTATAAAAAAAGGACAGATCTTATCACATACATCAAAGAACTTTTCAAACTCCGCCACACATGTAATGTTCCGAGATTAAGACAATTGTTTTAATTTTCTGAGCGGGAATACATGATGTAGGCCTAAACCTGCAATAGCTATCTCTGATTCGCGCCACTTTCGTTTCGTCGTTGATGAAATATAACTATAGAGCTTTATCACTGATTAACATCGCGTCGTTTTACAGAGACAAAGCGAGATGATGGAGAAAAACCTATCGGGGAACGGAAACAAGAATTTTGATAAAAACCCGACATATTTTGTACCGTTAATCATCGGGTGCAAAATCATAATACATATTGATTTATCTCTTTGTAAGGCGATATAACGATAATCTTCGTTCTTTAATAATGCCGGTCCATGGTAACATACTTTCCTTTCACATATACGACTGGAGTTCGATTCTCCGTGAGGATGTGAAAAGGGCATTGGTTCACCTCTCCAACCACATTGATACATAGATTTTATTCTGACAGAAGTAGGAAATTACATTCCTTTGTAGTCAGCTCTGTTATAGATAATATATTAAATGAAATTAAATGTACAGTTCGATTATTTTTCTTTAAAACAACATTTCTGTGGTTATTTTTTTCAATGTTCGTATAACTTATATTCAAATGCCTTGACAGTGTTTGCATTTACTACATTCAATCGGTGAGTGTTTCATACATCGACAGTTCTCCTTGTAAACGAATATTTTCTAATATTTAAGATTAAAATAGTTCTTTATAGATGTTGAGGCCATGCCCCGTGTTCAGGAACCATCCCTGATTTTAAGAATATCTGACGCTTCACATTTCCCGGATAGCATTTTGTAGACCTCTATCATATCGCCATGTGATCTCCTATATACTGTGCTAGTGTTGGTAGATTCTGTTTTTTGTATTCGTATGGAATGTAGTAAGTCCTTGAGTCCAAGTACTTGTATTGCTTGCTCGACGTTGGACATTTTTTTTTATTGTATCGATGTGTTATTCGAGGCCTGCGGCCTCGGGAAACAATTCATCGAGTTGGTCCCGACACCTCGAGGAAGAGTTTTGACTGTTGTCTAATAAGGCATTAAACAACTCTATACTATCTCACGGCTTAAATGACTATTGCACTGTCACGTGCGAACTATTGAACGTTTCGGAATTTAGTCCTATAATTTTAAGCGTCTAAGTGACTCAGATTCCAAAACTGCCAGATTGACTTCTAGACCTACAGGAAGGCCGAGATTTGAATGATTCAAAGTGTGTTTATATAAGTATGTAATAAAACAAGTATATCATGGGTGTCAGCGCAATAGTCCAGAATAGTTGATAGTTGGTCATATATGTCCATCAATCTCGATTGTGGCGCTGTCGACAGCTAATTGGTGAGGGAGGTTTTCAATCTTAATTATAGCGGTTAACGGTGACAAGGTAATGATGTTAATATTGAAATTGTGTGTTATATTATTGGCTCTGGGAGTTCGTGTAGGAAACAATAATAATATATGATGGCTTTAATTGATCCAAGAATTGAAAATTTAGCAACAATAAGACATATGTTTCTCTATGTTCACACGGGGTTTTAGGGGATTTGATAGTCAGCCTAGGTTCTGGGAGGTAAAGATCGAGAGTTAAAGAAAGGTCGCATGGGCAGGAGTATGAGTGCTATGGCAACATGTACACTTGAAGGACGTGAAGCTAAAAGGGACAAAGACCTAAGGAAATGAAAACGGTAAGTACTTTACGGTCACACGAAAACGTGTCGATGTTTGCGTAACACAATGGTATAATGTAAGGGACAATACCGTAGTAGTTCATAATTCCAAAGAAAACCGGGTAACTAACACTGTGGGGATATCTTATGCGTTTTGTATGTAAATTAGTCGCAAAAGATGTCATACACGCATGCGCAAACTGTTCTGTTTTGACGATTGTACCTGTTGCTGCAGCGAAGGAAAAGTAAAGGAATGGGCAAAGTCTAGGTGAGTCAGATTACTCAAAATGAAATAAAAGTTAAACATGAAAAGCATTTTTGAATTGGGAGTAAAACTTCTTGACCTTTGATAAACAAATCCGTGCTTTTCCGTGTACTATCTGGGTATGTACATGTAACTCAGATCGAGCTTGGTTGGTTCTCGTTCTATTTCTATATGTTTATTACATACTTTTGAATTGTTGACGTTACTGAGCAAATGAAGGGAATTGAATGAGCATTTAAACCATAGTATGTCATTTAGTTTGATGAAGATTAATATCCATAAACAAAAACAAAGACCGGTTGTATGGTACCGTATTACAGATATTGTTGGTTTATATATGTAATATATAAATGAACACATAAAGTTAAATGACTGCAGGGTCATTGTTGGTTCCAATTTTCCCGACACACATTTTTTCTACTTGTACAAAATGTTCATCACATCCCGTGCAAAGTTTCATTCCCCTGGGTCTCTCTGTTTCCTTCTACTATATCCGTTTAACAGCATACATGAATTTCGTACCACGCGATTTTCAAGGAATACACATAAAGCAGTGAGTTGTTCAATGATATATCATTTCAGAAAATATATCCGATTGAAATTTATTAAGTTGAACTTGACACAAAGTTTTTAAAAAGACAAAAAATATATGTAACACAATTGTTTTTTTTTCTTTTTAAATCACTGCATTCGCTGGGGATCGAACTCAAAACCTCCTGCTTACAACCGATCGAGGTAAAGAGAATTTTGTTTCCCCAGCCGAGCGGTATATTTCAGCTTTCAGCTTCAAGTTACATAAAAGTTATTTCTTTATACACATTTATCTACATATCCGTAAATATAATTCTCTTGGATGGGAATATAAGGCGTTTTTTGTCCAAAATTGGGAGATAATGCGCTTTTTTGTCCATTTACCGCCATCTGTATATTGGGCCGGTAAGGCCAGTCTGACCACAGGCTATAAAATCTAATGTGTGTATTGGCAGACAGGCGTGTCCTGTGGTCTGACAAAGTGTTGGTATGTACATGTAGGTATAAACAAGGTAGATGGCTATATCTAAAAGGCTTAGAAATGTATATGTCCCATTTAGATACTATGTATTTGATTAGCGCCCAGAATTAAGTACCCGATATGTCGGACAATGTGAGGTGACAGTGGCATGGAAGGTCAGACAACATATGTATTGACAGACGAGGCGAGTACCTGGGTCAGATATTTAAACATGGTAAAATTTCATCGGTTACCAAAAGTGCAGAACACATGGTTCCGAGTTAATTTTAGTGAGAGTGAAATTTCTTTTTTTACATATGTTTACAATATATGCCTTTAATTGGCACATTGGCTGCCTGCTTGAAGGGTTAGTTTTAGCAGCTCTTAATATCTGGTGGGTTGGGTGTAAACTATCAATTCAGACCGTTATTCCTTAACAATGGACAACACTGGACGGCACCGGACTACACTGGACTTCACTGGACAACACTGGACGGCACCGGACCGCACTGGACAACACGGCTATGTAATAATCATATAAGCCTGTACTCTTGATAAATTTAGCTATCTCTCGAACGATGGCCTGCCTTGGAAAATGCTAGCGCACCAGAGACAAGTCCGACACGTATAATTATCTCGATAAATAGAATTAGACAACATGATTATCTTATATCTACAATGATATTGACAATTCGGGCATGGCCAAGACTAGGTCCGATAGAATTTGGACATAGAAAGAGGTAGTTTTGGGGAATGGTAAACAGACCTCAGTGTCAGTAAACAGCGAGACCGGCCATCTTAGCTACCCATATCAGTATACTCTCCCTCATCATTGCTGAACATTCGGACACTGAATCCGAAAGTGCTAGACTAAGGCATTTCGAAGTTTTGTTTTAACTGCATATAGAGTGAGGACAACTCGACTAGTATCATCGGGCTATCTGTGTATCCGCGAAGTCATACCTGGTGTTTTAGCGTGGGATTTATTCTTGCGTTTATACCCGAGAAAAGTCAATCGCGAATTCGTATCCACCGCGATAACGTGTAGGAAATAACACCTTTACGTGGAGGCCAAACACTCAGTTACCAATATAGGGTCTTGAGGAGTCATTGACTCTAATAGCTAAGCGATCGCAAAATCATGTATTTGCGCGAAAATGTTTGAAGTAAAAAAATCGCGAAATAAAGTACTCGTGAAATACAAGTGATTTACAGTAAACTGTTTGGAACTTTTAACCCAGAACCTGAGTTTTTAATCTTTTATTTTTTAAGCATGAATAAATACCTGAAGTGTTATTTAATATTTATTTTTTTCTTCACGTTTTGTTGTTGTACAGAAAAAAAATGACGACTCCAGATCTTTCACCTCCGTCAGACTGGCAAGTCGGAAAAACGCTGTCCGAAAGTTTTGACCACTTACTGACTTCCGGTATAGGCAGTGACGTCACATTTATAGTCGGTGAGGAAAAGAACAGGGTATCCGCCCACAAACTGGTCCTCATAAGCAGAAGTCCTGTATTCTTCGCCATGCTGGAGGGTCCAATGGCCGAGAAAGGGGAGATAACTATCCCGGACATATCTACACAGACGTTCCAGTTGCTTTTAAGGTAAAAATCAGATTCATTACTAGTTTTAAGGTACAACATAATATTATATTGCTTTCCTATGACTGGAATCTTAACCCCCAACCCTCTTAAAACATAAAAAAAACCAAAAAACCACAAAACAAAAAAAAAAAAAACAAAAAAAACCCAATAACTTTTGACCAAATATTAACAGCCAGAAATACCCAAAGCTTATATCACTCAGCCATACCACGCTAAATATGTTTTAACAAAACGGAAGAACTGCGCACTAAATCATCGATGGTTTGAAATAATTTAGTTTTTGACTAAGACTGAAATTAAGGTTTAATTGATAATTGAAAATGCGCCATGCCTTTCGGAACGCTTGGTCTTATCTTAATAATACTGTATCATACTGATGTTAGTTGGGTCACGTCAATAGTATTCCTATTATTTCTAACATTGTGTAACAGGTACCTCTACACAGACAAAATCGACCTGACAGACAGTACTGTTGTACCCGTATTTAATGCGGCCAGAAAGTACTGTGTCAACATCCTTGTCTCTCTCTGTGAGACATTTCTGTCGAAGACTTTAACAGCGGATAAAGCATGTGCATTTCTGGAACAGGCGCACGTTGTCATGGCAAATAGCCTGCAAGACGTGTGCGTGCAATTCATAGTGGAAAACGCTACTGCAATTCTTCAGATGTTGACCTTTACTGACCTCTGTCTGGACTGTATAACTAGGGTCACCGAGTCGGACGATCTCAAAATCACTGAAAAGAGCGTGTATGAGGCCGTCATCAGGTGGGCTGAGGCCGAATGTTCTCGACAGAATATTGAGGTAATGCTTTTTATTACATTCTTTACCGACCAGTTAAATATAAAAAATACTCATTCTATAAGAGGGATATTTTTTAGCAGTGAAATATCACTTTTTCTGATATCATATAGTAAAAATATCACTTTTTCTGATTTGACCAATCCGAACACTGCTTACAAATGACAACGTGGGAAATAAGATTTATATATAGCTCTCCTGTTAAATAATGTCAATGCAAGATAGAATGCATAATGTCACGATTTGGCGTACATTTGTAAGCCATTGGCAGGGTGCCGCAATGGATTCTGGGAGAGATTGTGCTGCCTCAGTACATTTTACTATAAAATGTAATAAACAGTATTTCTCTCATATCTCGCCATGTTGGATAGAGTTTGCCCATGTAAGATAGCTATGTAAGATAAATCTATCTTACATAGCATTTCACGCGCGCGGATTAATCTGCGTTCAAGGGGGACAACTCTCACAACGTCGTCTGCTTGTGTTCACATCCGACAGTCCTTATCGTCGGTGTCGGTTTTGAAACGTTGGACTTAACTATAAAAATACATACATTCTTAGATAAATATATATCATATCAGCAGTAAATCAATAGGGCTACACGGTTAAACGATTAGACATTTCATCTGAGCGAACATATAACTCCGTTACTGTAACAAACAGTTAGACTACGCCTACAGGCCTGTTGTAACAGTTACAGTACTACAATACAGACTTGCCTACCCGACAGATTTGTCATTTGTCATTAAAAACATGTAAACACACACAATCACCTGGCAATGACAGGAAGTAAAATAAAAGCCATACATAAAAAAAATATAAAAAAGAAAATGTCAAACGTCACAACCTATGAAATGGTTCCGTTTGCGTCAGCAGGGGGCCCTGGAATTTGTTTACTCTACGGTACTGTCAGTAACTGTTAGGCCTACTCAGTAACCTGTGTATTTGGAAGTTGGGAATTGGCTCTTAAATGAACGAACATTCGGTAAAAATGACACCCCTCGATGTTCCTATAAAAAATATTTATTTCAATTGTAACTCAGAGTCTATATTTGTGTAGAGTAACCATGAAAACTAACTGCCATCCTAGCCTTTCAATATGATCATCGTTAGCCTATCGACTGACCTACCTTCGTCATTCCATCAAGACAACCGGTTAAACACATATAATCCTATGTCACAGAAAAGATCGAATACTCGTATAGAGTCACTGTTCGCTGGTTCACACACGAAGTTGCCAAAATCACAGTGAATTTAAAATTACCAGCCACGAAACATCGCCGCGTCATGGCGATCGAGATCGACATCACTCTCATTGAACTATGAATGGAATTCCAATGACAGTCGTGACGTCATGCAGTGACGTAGTATTTTATAAAAAAAAAATTTGACTTGACATTTAAAAGTACAGTGTGTTCTGTGAAATGATTAAATATGTCGAGGTGCAAATCAAATTATATGTGAAGTTGGGAAACTCATTTCAGCGTTGGCTTTCAGTATTGTTGATAGAACTTCTTTTTCTCGGATGTTGACAATTTGATCACGGCCACGTAAAAGTCGGTCAAGTTACGGTAATTTTTATCGGCGAATTGTTCATTCGTTCATCACTTAACCACAAAATGAATGAAATTTGTGTGCAAACATTGTTTGCCAAAAACCGGGTATGATCTTTCAGAATATCATAAGTATATTTAGTAAAAACGTCAAATAAAGAAATTAAAAAATTGAAGAAAATGGATGGCTGAGGGACACTTTCGCCAGAAATTCGGTAATGATATGAGAGAAAAAGACTCTTTCATTATGTGTGTATGTAGGATAGGGATATTCCACCCTCGGGATCACAAAATGTGGTAAAACCCTCGGCAAGCCTCGGGTTTCACCACATTTTGTGACCCCTCGGGTGGAATGTCCCTATCCTACATATACACATATGAAAGAGTCTTATAATCTAACAGTATCTTCAGTAATACGAATAAATACATGCACACTCGTGAAAAATATCAAAATATTAGTCATATTCGTGAATGTATTTGGTATAACTGAAGAAAACTGTTAGATATCATTTATTTACTTTATATTTAACTAGTGAAATATCGATCATTATTAATTCTATAAAAGATTGATTTTTCATAACTGAAAAGTTCTAGAAAAGGTGATATGTTATCAAAAGTGTAAGATATCGCTTTTTCTCATTTGACCAATGAAAACACTGCTAATAAACGACAATGGGGAAGCTAAAGATCTGGCCAGGTGTATTTTGAAATGATAATTAATAGATAGCCAATAAAGCTACAAAAAAGCATGAACCAAAATAAACAAAACAAAGATAGAATTAGAAATGATAATAGATAAACCATAGTTTCCATGTTATATGTACTGATTAATTCCATACAGATGGAGGATTTATTTCAATGAGACATTAAAAGTTAATATCTAAAATAACAACTTAAAGTTTAAAACCATAATTTCCTGATTTAAAAAAAAACAACATTTCCCGGAAATGTTAAAATTTCCTCGAGCCGTTTCCTTATACAGTGTACAAAATTACACATTCAAACAAACTATCGCTTGAGAGACACGTGTACATTACTAGAATTCCTTACGGTTTGATCATTCCTTCTGTATAAAAGTGTTCAACAGACATGTTTTACCTTCCCTGGCACTGTATATGGATAGTAATCTAAAAGTATCATACCGTATAGTAGCATTTTCTCCAAACCACTTGTAATATTTAATATTGAAATTAACTAAAGCCATGAATTCACTCAATATGAAAGTATCCCCGTGGCCATTTTGATGAATAATGACAGACTGTTGATAGTATGGGGTCGAGATCCTCTGGTACTGAGAAATACTCGTATAGGCAAATAAAGAAACATTGAAGAGTTGGGGTATGGGGACTGACAAGGTGAGTTTTTCTCACTCATTTTTTTCTCTTTGTGGAGGTGAGAAGTATTCAGTGAGTCAGTTATTGCATGATTTCTCGTCACTCAGGACTTACAACGCCATCGTTTCGCTCCGGACCTTTGTCTTACTAGTCTTACGCCCAGTCGATCGAGTTAAACAGAATATATCTCTAGCCGAACGGTATTTTGCGGCCAGTACTTACCATAGCCCCCCCCCCCCCCCCCCCCCCTCCAGGAAAGGACTCATCCTCGGACATTTCATGGAGTAACAGCGATGCTTGTGGAGCACTCCTGAGTATTTTGGCGGGTACCTACATGGGCGCCAATGTAACAGAGCACATAATTAACAAATCACCGCCTATACTATGGATCGCACTCGGGACCTCTGGCTTACTAGTCTTACGTTCAAGCGATCGAGCTAAAGAGAAAACATCTCTTTGGAACGCTATATTACGGCTAGTATTTACCGGCGTTATAAAACATCTCTTTAGCCGAGCGCTACATTGCGGCTAGTATTTACCGGCGTTATAAAACATCTCTTTAGCCGAGCGCTGTATTGCGGCTAGTATTTACCGGCGTTATAAAACATCTTTTTAGCTGAGCGCTATATTGCGGCTAGTATTTAGCAGCGTTATAAAACATCTCTTTAGCCGAGCGCTATATTGCGGCTAGTATTTACCAGCGTTACAAAAACATCTTTTATTCATTTCAGGCATCGGCGGAAAACAAGAGAGATGTTCTCGGTGACACGCTATACACTGTACGTTATCTCCATATTGAGGAAGAATACCTCCTCGGCAGAATCTGTTCCGACAAGATACTAAGGGCAGAAGATATAATTGATCTAGTGAACCACAGCAGAAATGATAATCCCTCGTTACCGGGGAAACTAAATACGAAACGACGACTTGTCATCCCACAGATATTCGACCGGAAAGGATGGATAGCTAGTGATATATTTGGGTATGGAGGTACAGTTGATGAAGCCATTTCCTTCAAATCTTCTGTCGATGTATATCTCTTCGGATTTGGATCTCTGTTTTCAGGCAAACAAGGCAGTGTTAATCTTAAAGTATTTGAAGAGGATGAATGTCTTGTGGAAGCAACCAAAGAGAGGGAACAGCCTCGACCTGAAACGCCAGACATAGGCGATGTTGTATTAGATACTCCAATCAAAATACATGCTGGCAAAACATATACCATTCTGGAACATTCGAACGACTACCTTAAAAAACATTTAGAAAATTGTATCGCTAAGATTACCCATCAGTATATCACTATTGCGTTCAGTAACAGTCCTAGGAGTAATCAAAGTGATATCCGAAAGGGCCATATACCCTACCTACTTCTGTCGGGGTAATTCACGACAAGAATGGATCCCGGGAGAGGGGATCTTCTTCTTACGGGGGTAATATGAGGGTTGATTGATACGTCCTACTATTCTCTGACTATATAAGGCCAGGTACCAAAGGACTGGTCGCATATGGTTAGTTAATATCAACGAGGTAGCACTCTAAAGTAAACAAACCATGCGGCTTTTGCAAAAAAAAAAAAAAAAACAGCGTTAGGGTGAAAGATTCTGTCATTGCCATGGCTACTATTCACGATTGTGGCTGATCTCGCTCCATCAGACTTTTACCTATTTCCAAAACCAAATACAGCTATTTCAGCTGCCCTTACCCTAACCCTACCATGCATTGGATGACGTTCTGAACAGCCGAGAGAAGGAGTTCTATAAAAGTTGTATTGACGTCCTCCTTAAACAACACTTAAATGTGTATAGATACTGAAAGGGATTATGTTGATAAATAATACAATATGTCCGGCAAATTTCAAATCCTTTGATTCGAGACACGCGAATTATCAATCAGCCCTCGTATATACTTTAGTGACTAGGGACAGGAGAGAGGTTATGTAATCATTTCTATTAACTTCTGGTTACAACCCTGTTCAAAATATTTGTTTTACAAAGCTCATAAAACCAGCTGTTAGGGCAATACACTAATTCAACAGTCTGCTTTTAGGGTTTTTCATGATTTGGTATTTTATACTACAGTATTTGTAATCAAGTTTTATTTGTGGGAATAATGACAAACACAAGTTTACTATTTGTAACTATATAACGTTCCTGTATACTTTATTTAGCATATATTATTTGAAGACATATCATTATGGTGGAGGGAATCAACAAACATTTATAATTGAAATAATAAAGGGATAGTAATTCAAATTGGCATGTTTTCGTTATTGTTCCTTCGGTGATTGTATACATGGATAAAAATATACCGAGTTAGAGGTAGCCATCATAGTGCCAGAATTAATTATTATTGAAAACAACATCATACATCTGTTTCGTCCTATTACGACTCGGTAGTAATACAAGGGACGCAATCATACATGTACATCTGTTGTATTCTTCTCGGACTCGTCATTGATGTTAGGGGCGTCCTACAGCTGTTTCTTTCTTTTAGGACAGGTTAATGACGTCAGCAACATCATAAAGCTGTTTTGTCCTTCTAGGACTCGACAGTGGTGCAAGGGACATCGTGCATATGTTTTGTCTTTCTAGGATTCTACAGTGATGCGAGGGATGTAATAGTATTGTTTTATCCGTCTTATAATCGTTAGTGATGCTATAAACTATGAGAAATTTCGAAATATGTACATGTATATCTAGGGAAAAAGCGAGGAATTTAAATATGTTAACGTTAAATACATGTATGTCGAAAGTTTTTCTTTCTAAAATTGCATTTTTCCAGGTGAATTTCTCTTTCTTTGCATTTGTGTTACAGTAATATCTAATTATAATGTATAATAAATTGTATCGTAATGTAACGCTGATGTAGGGTTAATGATGGGAATTGGTACATATAATTACACGAAGGACAAACTGTTGTGGTGAATGGGACTATTGACGAGTAAGATGCCTCTGGTATATAAATAGTCCATTTAATAAATGGCTATCGGAATTTGGGAGTAGTTAAAGGTCAGCGATCATGTTTATTTACAGCTAGCACAGCCGTCTCCTCTGGTAATTACTTCAACTATATATAGTTGGATTACACAGACAAAATCCCTTTACATGAGATTCACGTGAATTACACAGGAACATTTACAATTGAATTTCATGTAAAAAATTTCAGGTGGAATTCGTTTAAAATTTACATAAAAAATCAAGTGAATTTCACTTGAAAAAATCTACGAGAATTTCAATTGAAAAAAAATATGTTAATTTCATGTGAGTTTCACAAAAATTGCATGTGAATTTAATGTGAAAAAAAACACGTGAATGTCACGTAAAGGAATTTCGCCTGTGTAGGGGCTAATGTTTCTTCTATAAATACTTTACTAAGAAGACGGCAGACGCATATGCAACTATTCGCATAATGTGGATGTGGTCAAAAGACAGATAGTCCGATATTCAGATTGGTGAAATCAAATTGATTGAATTACAGGACGAAGGCACGTTCGAATCCAGATTCTGGGATTTCTACAGTCCTGTAGCTATACAGTAATCCATTTCTTCTTCCTCCGTCACCTCTTAAACATTAATACTATAGACCCTTAATTAGTATAATAATTAGTCCTAAAATATGTGAACAGTTGTAGTTAAATCTGTAATTGTCTTTAGGTTTCAGCGGACCTGCTACAGGAACGACTGAATTTTGTCCTGGAACCATTTATAGCCTACCATCGTCAGATGATGGACTATTCAATCCATGCATCTCGTGCACATGAGAGGCCGTCCATAAATGACTTTAGCTGCTGATAGCACGTTAAACAACAAACAACCAAACTGTTAAAACCAATCATCATTCTATGGCTTACTCAAAAGTGTTTGTTCATAGGAATAATAAAAGAGCATGATATTCATTTCGTGCCCCCTATGTTGCATACTTTGAAATGATCTTATATTATTGAGGTTATAATTGACTGCAAATTTAAGAGCCCAGATTCGTCGCCCAATATTGTATAACAAGTACGTACACAAATTGTTTAAATTTTGGTGCACATTTTTAACGGAAGTTATGCATCCACTTTGGGTTCTTGTACACATAATATTTGGTAATTATTTGTCACATAATATTGCTCAATAATGGTGAATTTCAACAAAATTGTAAACAAGTAAAGTCATCTTAAGGTCAATTTGAGTGAAATTTAATTAATGAATACAACTAATTCTATATGCTTTTTAATATTGAAATATAAGTAAACAACAAACCAATGCAATTCATATTCAAACCGGCATATATCGTCACTAGCACATTCGCTATCCACGGCTTCTGGTTACGTTACACTAATCAGAAGATGTGGCTAGCCGAGATAGGTCATTAGGTAACTCCATTGTAAATTTTGAGTTTGCAGATACAGATAGACGCTATGAAATAATTATTTTATGTAAAACATTTCCGTATTTTTGAGGTTAACAAAAAGGAAAAAGTCTTGAAGTGTTAAACCCACTTTACTAATTCTATATAGTGTGTTGTACAATTGAAATATTTGTAATGAATTTGAACATTGTAAACATTTCAGAAAAACCAGGATTTGGTAAGTTTATTTCCAACCTTAAGATAAATAAAAATTCATTAAGGTCAATATCGTAAAAACGACAATATAATACGTTATTGTGGTGAGGTATCATCTGTAAGCTTCAACAATCCCCCTTACGGTATAGAGAAATTGTAACGTTTAATAGGAGTAGTACCCGATTGATAGAGCTATATATGATCTCACTCTGTAATGCCTTTTCTATATTGATTTAAAGTAATATAACTATTAATACTGTAAGTGCTGACTTGACATATTTCTATCTGATGTAATGGGGTACTTTGAAGTTTTATGCTAATATAAACACATTTAAATGTATTCTGTACCATCCTGTTTATACCTTTCGAGGGCCTCTCTATTGATAGTTCAAGGCCAGTCTGAGGGAAACCCCAGTTAGATGATATCGTATAGACTGACTCATACTGCTGCAGATACGAAGAACGTAGAGCAAAGATAGGTATAAAGTAAGTATGATTTTATCTTACTTCCATTGTTTAAACAACCATGTGATCACGATATGACAGGACTCCGTAATCTGTGTTTGGATGCTATTTTTAAATGGAATGTATTCATCAGGTCAGTAATTAGGTCGTCCTACATCTTCATGAAAACAAATATTTGTGTATTTTTGTACTGACAGCTTTACTTCATTAAGTGGACAAAGTATCGTTAAATGATTGGATCTGATTATTTAAAGGTAACCACTACCATATTTTGTAGAGATGTAATATGAAACGTGAGAGAGTGATAACCTCGCTACTGTGTACATTCATGATTTTAAAAAATATGGGGCACCTTAAGGGGGCGTTAGCTGAGTTGTACATACAATACTACTAGTAGTACTTAACTACATAGAAAAGTTCATGTCTCCATAGCTTCATTCCTTCTTCACGGTCATTGATAACATAAAACACCACACCAAATTAAATTACATAATTATAACGATATACACGGTAATAAATAAAAATGAAATAAAGTTAAGTTTTATAATTAATATTTGTGTTATTTACTTTCAGTTATTTTAATTTTCTTCTGATGATTTTTCTTACGTTTTAATATACAATAAAATGTATGTACTGCTTTTACTATTATATGAGTAATTAACATTATAAACAGCAGAAAACAAAAGATATAATGTATGTTGTAGTGAAAGAAGATAATGATGTTGTCATGATAATGAATGTTGCTGAAGTGAAAATATTTTGTGATTATGTCGTGAAAATGAACGTTGTTGACGCGATGTAAATAATAATTGATGGCGTCGTAAAATTTTAATTAAGGTAATTAAAAACTAAAGTTTTCATCAAGATAATCGACGTATACATCATGAAAACTACTGATGGTGTCCTGGTAGAGAATGCCGGAATTTTGAAAACTAATAGTGGTGTCGTGAAAATTAATGCTGTTGTGATAATGAATGTTGATGTTATGAAAAGTAATGATGATGTCAGGATAATAATGAATGTTGACGTGGAAATAAATTATGTTGCCCTGATTGTAAATGCTGACGGTGTGCAAATTTAATGATGATGTCGTTATAATGAATGATGACATGAAAATTATTGATGATGTTACAATGAATGTTGACGCAAAAATTAATGTTGATGTCTTTGTAATGAATGTCGACGTGAAAATTAATGATGCTGTCTTGCTACTGAATGGTGACATCATGAAATTATAAGAGTTTTCACTATCAACCTACTGATATAAGCTTATTAATGATCATATGATTGATAATCTTACACAATATAATAATGCCACGTGTAGCAGGACTCTGTCTTGCTGGTGTGTTGAGATGAAGGTCTTTTGGTTATCTCCAGGTCAAATCTGTAGTATCTAACTAGGCTATATAATGCCTTATTTCCATATCCTGGTGATTGCCGTTTTGCTTTTTTCTCCGCGAAGTCGTCAATCATTATAATCGAATGACTTCATGAACGTAACAGGGCCGCGCCTCCGTGTCGATCGCCTGGCTTTACTAAAATGGTTTATGATTTTAATCGCAATAAATGGTTACAACCTAAATAACATCTGGCTTTAACTCTCACACTCATGAAGCATTATCTATCACGGTTTCTTGCTTATCCTCCATCTTGTTTTCTTATTTCTTAAACAGGTACGTGTGTAACACAGTCAACGTTACAAGCTTCTTTTTAATTAAATAGTTCAACCACAGGTTCCAATTCGATTACTTTAATTTGGTCTCCAATATATAAGTTTTCACAACATAGAAGTCTTAGCCAAAAAACCCGCACTCACTAGAATGACCCGTAATGGGAAGTGGTTTGGAGTAGTGGACACGAACAAGATGTTGTCGGCTTGCTCGTCCAGGAACCTACTTACTATACCCGGCGAGCTCCAGTATTTTAAAAGCTATACATGCCCCAAACTATTACCATATTTGGATTCTACCGGACAGCTTTCACTGGGGTAACAGACTACTTCATCTATCACCTTCTACACAGGAATGACCATATTTGGTCGTACCTGGCCACGTTGTCCAGCTGTCGCCGGGTCAATCTTACCACGTCATCTCCCGCTTTAATTAAACAGATACTAGAACTGGGCCCATCTTTGTTAAAATTCTTCAAAGGACTGTCGTGACTTTTAGGCCGTTTGATTGGACATATATCACTATAGGTGGTGACAGAGATAACACTTATTAAAATTCTCCCAAGAACTATCATATCCCTCCAAGCACTACACACCGGTCACTCCAGAGTGCTATATTTAACTTACAGGTATATAATTCACCATATATACAAATTCATAGTTAGATGAACATTTATCAAAAGTTCTAATAACAAATTAATTAAGTAGTAATGAACTTATGAAATTACAATTAAGTAATAATTGAGCTATGCAATGATGGCATAATGACCCTCATTTTGTTACACGTGACTTACTATTGACCCACTTTTTCAATATTGGATTTAAATATCAGCTGATTTTATTCAACATTTGCCGAGTTTTTGTTTGATATTTTATTGACAGATAATTCCGTATCTTACCATTTTGACTATAGTTCATTAATGAAAAATTATATTTATTATACAGAAAAAATGGCGGCTGCTTCACCTCCATCAGACTGGCAAGTTGGGAAAACACTGTCCGAAAGCTTTGACCATTTACTGACTTCCGGTATAGCCAGTGACGTCACTTTTATAATAGGAGAGGAAAGAAACAGAATTTCCGCCCACAAACTGGTCCTCCTGAGCAGAAGTCCGGTATTCTACGCCATGTTGGAAGGTCCGATGGCCGATAAGGGGGAGATAACTATACCGGACATATCTGCAGACACATTTAAGCTGTTTTTAAGGTACGAATTCATGTCTTTATTTAATGCATCATCTTATATTTACAGTCTTTGTCACATTTGAATATAAAATGTCGTTAGTAAACCATATTATTTGGCTATTTTATTTGACGGGCTTTACGTCCACTATTACGGAATTAAGGCCCTTAAGCTGAAATTAGTAAACAATATTTTAGTATATACTGTAAGTCTTTATACTACCATTAACAGTGATTCGGTCAGTGTAGGAATACAGCTTCAGGTTTTCTAGGTAAAGCAAATAAAATATGGCTGCTAGTTACCTTTGATATCAATAGGTCTAGAGAGCTTTATAAAGTTGATATAGTTTAGTCGTACAGGAAACGACGAAAAAATCAAAGCAACTTCACGAGTCATGACGTTACACATGTATTATAAGAACTGTAGGGACGTTGTTTCGGATTTTGAGAAACGCACGACACGAAAGTATTACCTATATAAGTCCATTAGTTGTAGAAAACAACAACAACAACAACAACAACAAACAACAACAACAAAAAAATGAAGGTCTTCTGAGAAATGCAAGACACAACAATATTACCTATATAAGTCTATAAGTTGTAAAAAAACAACAAAAAAACCCGGAGGTATCAACATCGTTTTTAAATGTGTATATATACTAGATCAGAGAGTATGTATAACCATAGAATATAGTCGATTTGGATACAATTTGCGTGATAGATGAATAGAATGTCACAATACCGCTGTGACAGACTAGGTCGGGTTGATAATGGAGCTAAATTTGTGCTTAAAGGATATTTGAGGGCGTCATATAGGATGTCTACGGGAACGTGTTTTGTGACTGATGTTACACGAAGGATATCTGCATATACGTTATTCGGAATAAAATAGTTTACTAGTAGTGGGTGAAGCTGAAAACCTAAAATTAACCTTCCAAAAAAATATCAAAAACCAAAATGTGTACAGCTGTATACAGATTTCATTCGTTTTCATCTGAAGTTTTGCTAAAGCCACCCACTAAAAGTACATAATGTAGGACCTGGCACCAGTTTCAAAATACTTCATTTAAAATTTTCCTTAGGAAAGCATAAAAACGTTAAAGGAATGTGTCTTAACTAGGATTTCCAAATGCTGCAATGCTTTCTTATGGAAAATATAAATTTATGATATTTATTCTAAAGGGAACATTGAATATACCGTGTGTTTGTTTTGTCATCGACGCGGTAACCTGAAAATTCCGTTTTTTTGGTTGAATTATGTATATTCTACCTGGTCTTCTTGTACAATTGTTAAACTATTAATAGTATACCGATGTGTTCTGGTTTGATTACCTATAACTATTGCTATTGCTATTATTATTAGTAGTATACCATTCCTTATTTTACACTATATAAAAAGTGGACAATAGGAATGATATTTGAACCACAACCTCCAAAATGCTATTAACCAGGTCAATATTTAAAAGTACTATTTACCCGGAATGAGCGCATTCACATTTTCTCTTTCTTCGTTCATTATGATTGGACAATGCATTTATCATATCCCTCCGGATCGTCGCTACCACAATCCCTTGTATTCGAAACGTAAGCGTTTTCGAGACCATGACGATGCATCCAAACCTTAATCTTAAATTTGCGATACCTTAAAAGGGCGAAAATTAACGGGGTGGCAATTACCAGGCATACAGTATTGCTATTACTTCGGTTATTTATAACATTGTGTTACAGATATCTTTACACCGACAAAATCGACCTGACGGACAGAAACGTCGTGCCAGTCTTTAACGTGGCCAGAAAGTACTGTGTCGACATCCTTGTCTCTCTTTGTGAGGAATTTCTGTCGAAGAATTTAACAGCGGAGAGTGCCTGTGTATTCCTGGAACAGGCCTACATCTTCGTGGCAGATAGCCTGCAGGAAGAGTGCTTACGATACATTGTCGAAAACGCTACTGTCGTTCTACGGTCTGTGACCTTTACTGACCTCAGTCTAGACTGTGTGACAAGCATTACCGAGTCTGATGATCTCAAAGTCACTGAAAGAAGTGTGTATGAAGCCGTCATCAGATGGGCGGAGGAAGAATGTTCTCGAAGAAACATTGAGGTATATCTGTATTATATCACTTACCTAGCTAGTGTTATCAGTGTTCAACCATTCGGAAGCTAATTATTAGTGTCTAAACATTCGGAAGCTAGTTATCAGTATCTTACCATTCGGAAGCTAATTATTAGTATCTAACCATTCGATAGCTAGTTATTAGTGACCATTCGGAAGCTGTAATGTATAGCAATCGTTGCAGCGATGATTGACTGCATTTTTACATTTTACATAATGTCGTGATTAGCATATGTGATAAAAAGGATCTTACGAAAACAGCGATCACATGACTACATGTATTACGTGATTGACGAAATAACTATTTCACTGAGAAGCAGCAAACGGAAACTAATACGGATTTTTTGATACTTACACCTTATTATAAAGAAAGAGTTAATTTTTTTTTAATTTTATGTAATGAATTATATGTTTTGCTGAAGACATGTACCGTGTTAATAGTTAGTAAGAATTGGTAACGATCCTATTGGCTACACGTGAAGTAAAATTAAATGGCTAATAGTCACATAACTAGGTAAATTACATGAAGGTTTATTACCCGGGTTCGAGTTATCAGTGCAAACGTTTAATTTGCACCGGACACACATCCAGACTGAAATTAAGCTAAGCACATTCAATAATATAGAGTCAAACGAAAAGTTCGAAAAGTAAATTCTAAATTATACGTAAGAAGTTTCATTATCACACGGTCGTAGACGAAATGTTCGAAAGTAGATTATGTAGTTCAATAGTTTAATGAGTATTGAGGAGAAATAATTTAGAATATTGAGGAGAGAGAATACTTTACAATCATTGCATTTTGTTGAGGTGTGCACGAGTCCAAGTCTCCTAGTCTCTGTGTTCACTTTTTTTTTTCAAAGTCGGCATGCAGACTAACTTTTGGCACTTAAATATGACCGGAATAGTTTTGTTGCACCTAACGTATATTTCCGGGTGTTCAACAAGTTTTTTTTCTTCATAATATCTTGTAGTTCCTCTTCGTTAGTAGCGAAACGTGTTGGGGTATATCGTCTGCCATATTGTAAACAAAGTGATGCCAAACACTTTTTTGTTTCCAGCATTCTGATTGGCTGTTGTCCAAAGTAACACGTTACGTGATTGGAGGCAAAGAGTGTCGACCTGTTCGTGCTATTAATAGCACGGAGAGGTTCGCAATGCCTGGGGAATTTCCCAGCTGAGCTATTTTAGCACGAACAGGTCTACTCACTCAAAGAACCTTGTGAGGAAAGCAGTAAATTGGCAAACAAAAATTAAGGAAACACTAAAACCATATAAAAAACTGTGATGTTGAAGGTCGGGTCACTCTCACCAAAAATAAGTTTAGTAACAAACTCGCATCACTTTACGGGCAGCGGTCACGTTGCTGGATCGTACATGTACATTATCAAGTGGTTCGTTGACAATTGACGTCAATAGTAATCAATACTGACCACATTGACAACAACCCTATGCCATTACCTGTACTTAAAACGTGAAATTTCTCGAGTATGGCCATCCCATCCTAGCTAGGGAAAAATAAATAGTGTTGGCTCATCTCCAAGAGACCGGTTTCCAAAATGGTCATACATACATTATGTATAAAATACATCTTTGTTGCAAATGGTCACTACATTGTTAAAATTGCTTGGGACGTTACACTACGGTCGTTAAATTGTTAAGACAAGGTTAGAACAGTGTTTTATTTCAGGTCATCAAAATGTTTTTATTCATTTCAGGCATCGGCGGAAAACAAGCGAGATGTTCTCGGTGACACGCTATATACTGTACGTTATCTCCATATTGACGAGGATTTTCTTCTCGGCAGAATTTGTTCCGACAAGATACTAAAGGCGGAAGACGTAATCGACATTGTCAACCACAACAGAAATCACAATCCCTCAATACCGGAGAAATTAAATACGAAACGGCGGCTTGTAATCCCGCAAAGATTTCACCGCAACGGACCAGTTACTACAGATATATTTTGGAACCGAACACCAGTTGATGAAGCCATTTCCTTCAAATCTTCTGTCGATGTATATCTATTTGGGTTCGGGTCGCTGTTTTCAAGTCCCGAACAAGGCAATGTTAATCTTAAAGTATTTGAAGAAGATGAATGTCTTGTGGAGGCAACCAAACAGAGGGCACTTCCGCGACCTGATACGCAAAACATGGGAGATGTTGTATTAGATATCCCAATCAAAATACATGCTGGCAAAACATATACCATTCTGGAACGTTCGCATAACCAAGTAAATCATTATTTCGAAAAGGGCATCACAAAGGTGACCCATCAACATATCACAATTGAATTCAGCAACAGTCCTAGGAGTAAACAAAGCAATATCAGAATGGGTCATATACCGTACCTACTTCTCTCGGGGTAATACAAGAACATCACATCCCGGGGCAGGAGACTGGGGAGAGGAGGGAGTTGAGGTCGGAGGGGATGTGGGGTCTTTTCTCGGAGGATAATAAACAAGAGACCCAGGGAAAGGGGTTGGGACTATGTCTCTCGGGGATGACACACGATAAAAGATCCTCGGAAAATTGTTGGGTCTACTTCTCCCGGGGAGGGGTAATACACGCAAACATATTTTGTGGCAGGAATTGTGTCTACTTCTCCCGGGGAGGGGTTGCATGGGTCTACTTCTTTCGGTGATAATACTCAACAACGAATCCTGGGAGAGGAGTTGTGTCAACTTCTCCCGGGGGAGGGGTTGTGTCAACTCCCAGGGAGGGGTTTCGTGGGTCTACTTCTCTCGGTGATAATACACAAGAGATCAAGGTTGAATGTACTTATCTCCGGGCAATGCTGCCAGACGTTTCACTGCTGCAGACTGAGGAGAGTTAAAGTATTGAATCAAAGATACACATAGGCGTATATTTCTCTCAATATAGCTTATATATATCTTAATACTTAATGTTGTTAACTGGCAATTGTTTGTTTTGCACATACTATGTTTGTTTATTAATTAAACACTGTGGCTTTGATTTGTGTTTATATTTCTAGGAAGAATAATTAAACGTACGAAATTGACTTTATAGTATTTGTTGATATGTTGACATCTCGATATGGGAATCAGCAAATAAGTAATATAAGACAATTGGACCAAAAATCATATCAACTGGCATTGAACAATTCTGACTCGCACAAGGAAATATAATTTGTCCACGAGACCGTGATGTCAAGGAATATACTACCCCGCGGTCTTCATCGAAACACTGTGTTGTTGTTCATCAAAAGTCGGGGAAATCGTGATAATATGAAAAGGAATATCGCATTATCTACGACATGCGAACACCGTAATGAAGGAAAGCACATATGTAATTATCAATAAATTGAAAATTTACAGGAAATCACACATATGTAATTATCAATAAATTGAAAATTTACAGGAAATCACACATATCATTTGGCGTGGTTGTAAAGCTTTCCTTTCCAGGTACATGTAAGTTGTAAGTAAAGATTGAGACAAAGAACATGGCTGAATATCCTTATAATGATATATAACAGTTGGTTATATGCGAAATTAATCTATCCCAAATTAGAGTTTAATTGTAAATCTGCCTCCAAACAATGATACTTTCAATTTGCAAAGTCATATTGTACGAGGGCTGATTGATATGTTGTGAGCCTCATATTGAAGGATTTGAATTTTGCCGAACAAATTGTATCATTTTTCAACATAATACCCTTCCGTACAGTATCTATACAGTTTTGCCAGTGGTGTTTAAGGGTCTCAATGCCACTTTTATAGAACTCCTTTTCCTGGCTGTTCAGAAAGTCATCCACTGCATGTATGACGTCATCATTGGACTGGAAGTGGGTGCCTGAAATAACCGTTTTAAGGTTTGGAAATAGATGAAAGTCTGATTTAGCGAGATCAGATGAATAAGGCGGACGCTTAATCAATTTAAAGCCACAGTCGTGAATGGCAGCCATGGCAATGACAGACTTGTGAACAAGAGCATTGTCCTGATGAAATAACACACCTTTAGTGAGCTTTCCGCGGCCCTTAAGTTTAACATTTCCCCGTAACTGCCTCAGTAGTGTGCCATTGTTTGCTTGTCCCTTTTGGAGATGATCTATCAGCAAAATACCATCTGCATCCAAGGAAAGCAAGCAATAACCTTCCCAGCTGATGGAACAGTCTTTGGCGGGGAGAGCCAGGGTACTTCCTTTGTTTTTGATTGCTGTTTGGCCTCTGGTGTAAAATAATGGGCCCCTGTTTTGTGCATAGAGACAAATTTCAGAAAGTTGGCAGCATCTTCCTCAAAAAGTTAAGATTAGCACGCGATAATATGCGCCTTGCGTGCTTCGAATCAACTGTCAGAAGTCCTGGTACGAATCGGGCCGAGCAAGATCCTCAGTCAGAATGGAATGTACACTTTCCTGTGAAATGCCAACTGTACTGGCTGTTTATCTTTCTGTGACTCGTCTGTCAGTGATAACAATATCATGAACTGTATTGACTATTTCTGGGGTCATCCTCAAGGGGACACCTTTCCCTAGTGCTGCTACCATATCATTATGGATATCCTTAGGTGTGAAACCATTTAATGCAAATATTGGATCACTACTCTTTCACCGATTTTTTTCAATTTTGCAAAAGCCGCTTGTCCTTACTTTAGCGTGCTACATGTACCTCGTCGGTATAAACTAACCAAATGAGACCAGTCCTTGGGTACTCGGCCCTATATAGTCAGAGAATAGTAGGACTTTAAAAGAACATCCTTTAGTACCTCCCCCAATACGAGGCTCATAACATACCGAACATCCCTCGTAGTAACAGAATAGGTACAACATCTGAGAACTCTCACTGACACGTGAGGAAGGACCCCTAATTTTGTGCCTCTGAACTGGAGTGTGACAATAATAACTCGAGATGTTGACTTTTCATCAGTGAACTTGACCGTTGACTTCAGAAAAAAATCTGTGAAGTGGCGCTGCTTTACTACAGTGTTTATTGATTTTCAATATGTGTTATAAATTTGGTAAAAACAACACTCCCGGTGTTCACAACTATATAACTAACACCGGGGTGTCGTTAATAAAAAGAAAGTCTGAAAATACGCTGCACACACCGGGGAAGGTCAAAATACACTTTAGACCGCAACAAATGCTCAGGTCAGTGTGATACACATATGACTGCAACAAATACTCAGGTCCCTGTGGTACACACCAGGGAAGGTCCAAATACACTCATGACTGCAACAAATGCTCAGGTCCCTGTGGTACACACTAGGGAAGGTCCAAATACACTCATGACTGTAACACATGCTCAGGTCCCTGTGGTACACACTTGAGAAGGTCCAAATACACTCATGACTGCAACAAATGCTCAGGTCCCTGTGGTACACACTAGGGAAGGTCCAAATACACTCATGACTGTAACAAATGCTCAGGTCCCTGTGGTTCACACTAGGGAAGGTCCAAATACATTTTAGACTGTTACAAATGATCAGGTCCCTAGCTGTAATCAATACCACTATGTAACATTTGTCTAGATGAATTGTGTACGCTGGCCCCGGGCTGGTCAACTGTACCCGGACCTAGAATTTTATGTTCCTATCAACAACACTTCTATCAAAGATCAAATGTGAAGCGTTTCGCGGAAATACGCAAACAGCAATGCAAGATGGGATTCTCCGTTTCTGCTTTGAATCTATCCTTTCTCCCAGATATCTGCGGATGCTGGCTGTCTCATAATAATTTCATTTGAAGTGGACTTAAAAAAAAAAATTCTTTAAAGAAAATTTTCGTTTGGCAAATTTTGATTATTTCAAACATAAGTTAAAGCCTTGCATTATGAGATTTGGCAGCTGTAAATGGAAGCCTAGCTCGTTTGCATATTATCTAGTCAACCAGTCGTGTTTGATCCATCAGGGATATCCGTCTCTATGTATGCGATTATGAAGCTTTACGCGAGAAATGATATTGGATATAGGCAATCTTAAATTTTTACTTCAGTTGTCATTGATGCATATCGTCAAAACATCGCAAGGACTATACCGGGGGTATGTTACATATTCTTTTCAACGCAAATCAACTTTATGAAAACAAGAAGTCCATGGACCTTTAACAGTCACCTAAGTCTTAAGCATGTAACTACGTATCTTCTATATATTTATAATAGCACTCGAAAGTACACAAGAAAAGCGGTTTTTGCAATATGGACAAAATCGGTGAAAGAGCAGTGATCCAATATTTGCATCAAAAAAGGTTCAACCACCAAGGATATCCATGATATGGTAGCAACACTAGGGAAAGATGTCCTTCATATGCTACATTGAAAAGAAGGAATACCTCCGTCCTGGAAGGCCTGTCAATGTTGCAACCCAGAAATAGTCAATAAAATTCATGGTTTTGTTATGTCTGACAGACGAGTCACAGATGTAGATATGAAGCCAGTAGAAGAGTACATTCCATTATGACCGCGGATCTTGCAATGAAAAAGTTTTCGGCCCGATGGGTACCAAGACTTCCGACACTTGATCAGAAGCACACCAGGTGCACATTATCGCATGGTAATCTTAAACTTTTAGAGGAGGATCCTGCCAACTTTCTTCGGATTCGTCACTATGGATGAAAGACGAGTCCATAATGTTACTCCAGAGGCCAAACTACAATCGTAAAAAAGAAGCATCCAGGCTATTCCCGCCAAAGAAGGCTGTTCCATCAGCTGGGAAGGTAACAAGAGGCCCATGGGCCATAACGGTCACCTGATTTTTGAAATATTTCAGAAAATTTCAATGAAAGAATGAATTTTAAAACAAATAAAACAAATGATTGTCAAAATTGTGATTTCGCTATAACTATAGTAAAGTTTATCCCCTCCCATGGGGCAAATGCGTCAACCCAGGGCTAGGAAATTCACAATTATGGTAAAGCACCTTAAGACCCTTCGATCTGGGAAGAGTATTTAATTTTACCTTATTTGGGTTGTAAGAAGATTTTAAAAATTTCAGTTAATTTGACCCTTTTTGGCCCCGCCCATCAGCCCCTGGGTGTCAGTCAGGGCCAACATGTACATACCATCAAACTGTCATCCGAAGCTGACGTTAACGAAGTTAGAATGAATTCCAATAAAAATTCAACAAATAATAGTCAACAAGAGGCCCAATGGGCCTGTATCGCTCACCTGGCTCTACAGCAACTTTGAAATTGATGAGGTCATTTCTAAAGATACTATGTTGATTACCTCTTTATTCAAATATCATTGTAAGCTAGTTTTATTCATATTAAAAATTTTCTAGTCCTTCATTCCAGCATTCTATTGGCCTAATATCAGGTCTTGGAGGCTCTTGGCTATCGCAAATTTCACCCGTGACCTTGAATGTAGGTCAAGGTCATTTATTTGAACAAAATTGGTAGCCCTTTGTTACAGGTTTGGGTTTCCGCCCAAATGATAAGACGAAATCCTGTGTTGAGTTCGGACCATTTATTCAAGTATAGTTGTGATGATATATATACCAGACTCTGCGTGTGGCACAAAGTCTAAAATACTCATGGTATCGTCATACTAGAGACTTGAAAATATTACATCAGGACTGTATCTGTAAAGTTACAAATAAATAAAGATAACCGATAGCATATAGCATTATGTGATAATAGCATTTACTGACATAAAGGAATAACCTTTTCAGAAGATCAAATGTCTTAATTTGAACTCGTGGCGTCATATATAGATCGCCATGTAAAAATACATGTAAAGATCTGAAATTCGCTACTATAGATAAAAATTAGATTACATTGAACATACTATAATATCTATATATATCTTACAAAACAAACATGGGAAGAGTGGCAAATATAAATAATTCAACTTACTTTCAATGTTTGGCCAGTGCGACAAAAAAGTACAGTCCGACCTCTGGTTCTCACGATCGTATATTTGACAATGACCGGAAAACCGATCTGGCGCCAAAACATTGGACCAATAAAAACGTACATATCTCTATGACGTAAGACAAAAGACTTGACCATTGACCACAGTACATAATACGGACGGACGAGAATATAACGAAACGATATAACATTACATTTTGAACATAACAATACTTATTACTTCTAGGTAATCACGGAACAATTTAAATACAAAATATACATAAAATAATCCTGCCACATACTCCCCCTGCTTGAAAAATGTCGTCCCGACATCGATCTATTCAGACCATAGAAGATAATTAATAAAATCTAAGGGAACATGAAAAACTGATACCTATCTCTAACCTGTTCCTGACTGATATATGTACACAAAAAAAAATGTACCTAGGTCTTAAAATTTCCAGACACTATGCTCAACAACGTACTCGACACCTCCGCATCCCTACCCTTGAAGATACCGGTATTGTATAGACCTTCAATGTAGCGGGCACGTGTCATCCATTCTGGTTGTGTTTGTTGCTGAGACAGTACATAATCACCAGACTCCATCCACGCAGGAGGCTCTCGACGGCGTTGTGGGCGTGGCGGCACAACATGATCAACCTCAGTGGCGTCGTCTCGGGTGTCCAATATGGTGTCGTTGTCGTCCTGATTGCTCGAGTGGTCCGTGGTCGAATGAGTGTCCTCATTGTCTTCCAACTCGGCGTTGTCTGCGCCATTACCTTCATTATCGTCCAGTACCGCTTCTTCACTAGCATCTGCAGCATCAACATCCGAAGATGCTTCGTAATGAGATGGTCTGGTGGCACCGGCTATGGTGTTGGAGATAACACCACTATCCACCAGAACGTCATCCTCGTCTTCGCTTGAAGATTCAGAAGATTCATGCGCTGTCTTGCTATTTCTTAGACGCATTCTCCTTGGTCGAGGTACTGGTACTGGCTTTTCCTCTAAACCGCTGATGAAATTGATAGGGAGGAGAAGGTTCCTGTGAAGAGTTCTGTTTCTTCCTTCGCCGTTCTCCTTCCTGACGACAAATATTGGTAGTGCTGGATCAGGTTGGTCGATGACCGTGCATGGCTCTGTCTCCCACTTGTTTGATAACTTATGTCTGCCATCAAAGGAGACAATCTTTACCAAAACCCGGTCGCCGACTTTAACTGTTGCTCCTCTCACTTTCTTGTCATACTGCCCTTTCTGTCGTGATTGGGACTTGGAAACGTTGATTGACGCGATCTCGTATGCTCTTTGTAGACGTTCCCTCAAGTCCTCCACATATGACGTCAGGTCCTCGTACTGCTCTCCTACGTCAATTCCGAATGCCAGATCAACCGGAAGTCGCGGGTTCCTGCCAAACATGAGGTAGTATGGTGACTGTCCAGTAGAGTCCTGTCGTGTACAGTTATACGCGTGAACAAGGGCTGACAAGTGTGCCTTCCAATTCTTCTTCTGTTCGCTCTCAAGCGTACCGAGCATGCTCAGGAGAGTTCGGTTAAACCGTTCGCAAAGCCCGTTTCTCATAGGATGATAAGGTGTAGTATGGGATTTGGCAATTCCGGTTACCCTGCATAATTCCTTAAGAATCTGGCTCTCGAAGTTTGGACCTTGATCTGTATGGATCCGGGCGGGGAGTCCGTAATGTACCACGAAATTACTGAAGAAGGCATCTGCCGTTGTCTTTGCAGTGGAGTTCTTTGTCGGTACGGCGATGGCATACTTCGTGAAATGGTCCGTGATAACAAGGACGTTGTTAAAACCACCTTTTGATGTTTCGAGACAGAGAAAATCCATACAGATAAGTTCCAAGGGTTGACTCGATGGAATGTTGACAAGTGGAGCACAACACTTAGTAGATGTTTTTCTGAGGGCACAGGGTCCACACATCTTTATCCATTCCTCTGTGTCCTTCGTCATGCCTGGCCAGTAGAACCGATGTTGGAGTAAAGTGATAACTCGATCACGTCCAAGGTGTCCCATCTTATCATGCACCATAGTGAGAGCTGTTGGAACGAGCGCTTTGGGTAAGACAAGTTGTTTCTTTGCCCTTCCGTCTACTGTCGACCGTCGGTACAACGTCCCACTTTCCAAGAACAACTTATCAAAGTTGGTTCGCAGATTTGTGTGTATACGCGACATGGGCAAATCTTCCTTTCGTGGCTTGGTTCCTGATGCGACGTAGGGAAACCAGACCAACAGATCTGCGTCTTTTCTCTGTTCTTCGGCTACATGCAGTGTGTCCTCTCCATCAGGGTCCCAGTTGATGTCCCGTAGCACAACTGCCGACATTGTCACATTCTCAACCAATGGCTTTGGCTGCAGTGAATAACCAAGAGCTCTTATTATTTCACGGGGAATGGTTTGGCTGCTCTCCGTTTCACTCGCAAGATTGGGGAGTCTGGACATCGAGTCAGCATCAGTGTTGTTTATTCCCGGTCGGTACACGATTTCAAAATCGTATGCGGCTAAGGCGGCGACCCATCGCTGCGATGTTGCGTCCAGCTTGGCAGATGTCAGCACGTAGGTTAACGGGTTATTGTCAGTAACAGCGGTAAACTGGTTGCCGTAGAGATAGTCGCTGAACTTCTCGGTGACTGCCCACTTTAAAGCGAGAAATTCCAACTTGTGGGCTGGGTATCGCTGTTCTGACCTCGACAATCCACGACTAGCATATGCAATAGCCCTCTTCCGATCATCTTGTTCTTGGTAGAGTACAGCACCGAGTCCGAATCCGGACGCGTCGGTATGAAGGAAAAAGGGTTTCTTAAAATCTGGGTAGCCAAGGATTGGCGGCTGTGTCAGACTCAGCTTCAGCTTGTTGAAGGCTTGCTCCTGTTCCTCGTCCCAGACCCACTTACGTCCTTCCAGTGTCTCACTCTTCCTGTCAGACTTCTTGTTAGCCTTCTTGGGTTTCTTGGGAGTAGGCATCAAAATAGTATGAGGTCTCGCTATCCTCGAAAAGTTTCTAATAAATCTTCGGTAGTAGCCTACACACCCCAAAAACTTCCTCACGTCTTCTGGCGTTTCCGGGCGAGGCCACTGAACAACCCGCTCTATTTTCGCCGGGTCTGGTTCGATGCCCTCTTCCGAAACGACGTGTCCAACGTATGTGACTTTTGGTTTAAACAAGGAGCACTTGTCTGGAGAAAGCTTTAGACCATGACTCTTCAGACGCTCAAAAACTTGTTCCAGGCGAGAGATATGTTCAGCAAAAGACGGCGCAAAGACAATTATATCGTCAATATAGACAAAACATATCCTCGTATGTAGACCATGCAAACACTGTTCCATCAGTCGCTGGTAGGTGGCGGGCGCGTTGGCAAGTCCAAATGGCATTCTGGTATACTCGTAGAATCCAAGAGGTCCTACTGTGAAAGCTGTCCTTTCCTTGTGATCCTCGTGGATTTCTACTTGATGGTAGCCGGACTTGAGATCCTGCAAGGGAGTCCAATGTCTCGTCTATTCTGGGTAGGGCATACGCGTCCTTAACGGTTCTCTGGTTTAGCTGGCGGTAGTCCACACATAGTCGGAGGGCGCCGTTCTTTTTCCTAACAAGTACAACATTCTGGGTCCACGGGGAATGTGACCGCTGGATGACACCTGCAGCCAGGAGCTGGTGCAAGTGATTCCTCACTTCATCCAACATTGAGGGTGGAATTCGGCGATGTCTTTGTCGGAAAGGAGTGTCATCATGGAGATCTATTCTGTGCCTGACTACATCTGTATGACCCAAGTCGATGTCGCTGGTTGCGAATATCGAGCGATATTTCTCCAGGAGGGTTTTTCCACAAGATATCTCCTCGTTCGACAATCTCTCCGTGTTGATCTCTATGTGGTCTAAGGCATCTCCAGACTCTTCTTTGTCCTCCACTTCAGACACATCCTCTATTCCTACTAGTTGTAGTTCGCATAGTAATGCTCTGAGCTGGATGGTTGCTGTACGAGTGGAGATGTTACTAACATGAATCTTAATCCTGTCTCTACTTTGGTGACTATAAGAGACGACTGATGGTGTAATATCCATGTCGTCGGGTATAGCAGATCCGTGTGTAGGATGTATAAGTGCGCAGATTTTGGGAAAGCTTAGCTTCTTCTCCAGCTGTCCGTGGATAACTACTTCTGAGTTCGGAGAAATGGTGATCGGCGTAGACTCAGCTGACCTCACTATAGCAAGCCGGTTGTGATGCCGTGCCAATTCCCGCTCACGAAGCAGCATGCAGCGAAATGACAGGTACATTGGAGTTGTCAACTTGCCATCCTGTAAAAATCTCTGTCCGTAACAGTCTTCAGTCCTCGCCATCAAAACTCCAAGTAAGTTTGTCCCTATAAGGGCTGGTACTGTAGAGTTGTACGGACTGGGTGGCACAATAAGGAACAGTCCCTTCTCAATAGTGTTGGTGTCTGACTTCATCCCAGTACCGGATAATTCACTGGGCACTTCTACTAATCCAATGTACGGGAGGAGCTGACCATCCGCGCATTCAATATTCAAAACTTTCTGCAGTTCCTGTATAGGTATATGGGTGAGATGTCTGTCATAGAATTGCTGGGAGATCGTAGAAATTGTAGATCCGGTATCCAGTAAAGCCCTCGTAAAGGTGCCATCAATCTTTACAGATACCTCATTTGCTGACCCCACCAATTATATAGGTTTCTCGGGGCTCACTGGCTGACAGGCTAACGTCTGCCCCGTGACGCTGGCCTCTGATCGTTTAAAGCACTTGGTCTCTGTAGCTTTGCTCTACATCCAAGCTTAATATGGCCCTTCTGACCACATCTGTAGCAGGTTGGTTCCTCAAAAGCTGCAGCACCCTGCTGATCATTCCCATCGTCTGAGAACTGCTGAGGCTGCTGGTTGAACTGGTTTTCTCTGCCTCCTCTATAACGTTGTTGCTCTCTGCCTTGGCTTGCGTTGACCCGAGTTTGCTTATGTTGAGACTGGCTTCCTTGGCGCTCTACCCTCAGATCCTTCACCTCTGCAGCCAACTGCTGGATGATCCCCTTCAACTCGCTCATCTCGGACTTGCCGGGCTCCATCACTGTAGTGGCAACTTTGGTAATGGTGGCCTCTTTCTTCGCCACCTTTTCAGGTTGCCGACTATTCCAGTCATCTTCTAGTCGTCTCAAGGCTATCCTTAACTCGTCAAAGTCGTTGATATTCTCATGCATGTATCCGGAAGCATCTTTCAATGCAGGCTTCAATCCACATCAAAGCATCGTACACAACATTGAGTTTGCCTTGTGTTTGGTAACCTGTCCACTCTCAACAGCCTTTGCTACGAGATCTTCAAGTCGGCAACTCCAGGAAGCAACATCCTCATCAGCATGTTGCTTGGCACTATAGAATTGGGCAAGTAGCATCTCCGCCTGTTGTACATTTCCAAAGACACTGTCCATCTTTTCCAATATAGTAGTGTATGATGCCTAAGGGTCAAGATGTGAGCGTACTCTCAGGGCGTTTCCTCTTAGGGAACTACGGATAGCCTGGGAAATGGTAGCAGCTGGGTGTCCTTCATTGATGATGCAGAGAACCTCATTCCGCCATACGTCATATGAGACATCTTTCTTGGCGTCTCCAGAGAATGGCGATATCTTTGGAAAATGCTGCATAGCTCCAGTATTGTATGTGAAAAGACTAGGCTTGACTTCCTGCTCTGCAGTTGTGGTAGCTGTGGTACCCTTCATCCATGCTTGGAAATCCTCTAAGGTGTCCACTTTTGGTTTAACCTTCAAAGCCTTCAGGTGACCCAGGAGCTTCTTCACTTCCTCTTCAGTCATGTCATGATCAGCCATGGTTAGGGATGGGAGTGACACCAGTACAAAAACCGCACAAATTACTCCAAAACGCATGCAAAATTTGATGTGATCCAAGTTGTGTTTTACCCAACTATAAACTATAAATTATATGGGGTTTAACCAAATAAATCGATAGATAAATAGCATTGGGCAATGTGAAATACACGGCAAAAAACAAATGCCACAAAAAAAAAAAAAAAATCAAATGCTTGCACGGAAAAAAAAAAAAAAAAAAAAGTTGTACAATACTTCAATGTATACTGACTGCAGCGCTGTCACACCTCGTTCAGTTTGCAAATATGCACGTTTAAATTTAATTTAATTTAGACATTTAACATAAAACGTATAACATGGAACACAAATAACATAGAAAACTGAATATATATATGGTTGATGTGTGTGTGACACAGCTACAGTAGTAAACTTCACTGTCAAAATATATGCAAAAATAAGCAATGTCCAATGATATAGCACGGTACAGTAAGTAAACAAGAAGCGGTATACCACTAGCAATCACAACCCAAAGCAAATCACTGTCGAATTAATCGAACAATGATGTGTATACATGTATACGTAGGCAGAATAAGCTATTATTCTAATACGGGATATGCCTGTAATATTATTCAATAAAAAAAAAGTTTCAATAGGCGCAAGGCAATGCATGGGTACTATAAGTATATGCTAGTGATATCAATGTTACCTTTTGAAATAAATGTCCAATTGTCCATCGGGAAAGCAACACAAATCCTTTAATCCAAATAAATGAGGCGAAATCAATAAAGTTTGTCTATATGGGCGTCGCCATCTTGAAAAGTCTTGGTCACTGATGCGTTTGCATTGGAGACAAGTTCCAGTAATATGAAGATCACCGCGTTCGAGGTCCTGCCGACGCTTCCGAGTACCCGTGACGTCACTATAGCCTACCTGTAGACCACAACTCGCGCACGTGCAATATGCCACTGTCAGTGTACAAACTGTAATGAGTAGTCACAATATAAAACAGGTAGTATAATACGACACAGGTAAATTGTTCCTCATAACACAGAATTACACGCACAGTTCTCGATGTAAATAGCAATGGTCCTCACTGGGGGCTCCAAATGTTACAGGTTTGGGTTTCCGCCCAAATGATAAGACGAAATCCTGTGTTGAGTTCGGACCATTTATTCAAGTATAGTTGTGATGATATATATACCAGACTCTGCGTGTGGCACAAAGTCTAAAATACTCATGGTATCGTCATACTAGAGACTTGAAAATATTACATCAGGACTGTATCTGTAAAGTTACAAATAAATAAAGATAACCGATAGCATATAGCATTATGTGATAATAGCATTTACTGACATAAAGGAATAACCTTTTCAGAAGATCAAATGTCTTAATTTGAACTCGTGGCGTCATATATAGATCGCCATGTAAAAATACATGTAAAGATCTGAAATTCGCTACTATAGATAAAAATTAGATTACATTGAACATACTATAATATCTATATATATCTTACAACACAAACATGGGAAGAGTGGCAAATATAAATAATTCAACTTACTTTCAATGTTTGGCCAGTGCGACAAAAAAGTACAGTCCGACCTCTGGTTGTCACGATCGTATATTTGACAATGACCGGAAAACCGATCTGGCGCCAAAACACTGGACCAATAAAAACGTACATATCTCTATGACGTAAGACAAAAGACTTGACCATTGACCACAGTACATAATACGGACGGACGAGAATATAACGAAACGATATAACATTACATTTTGAACATAACAATACTTATTACTTCTAGGTAATCACGGAACAATTTAAATACAAAATATACATCAAATAATCCTGCCACACCTTCACCCCAGCATGCTACAGGCCCAATATCAAGTCCCTGGGCCTCTTGGTTATTGAGAAGAAGTCGTTTGAAGATTATAGCCTATTTGACCCATGTGACCTTGAATGAAGGTCAAGGTCATTTATTTGAACAATGTTTGCAGCCCTTCATCCCAGCATGCTACAGGCCCAATATCAAGTCCCTGGGCTTCTTGGCTATTGAGAAGAGGTCGTTTGAAGATTATAGCCTATTTGACCCATGTGACCTTGAATGAAGGTCAAGGTCATTTATTTGAACAAACTTTGTAGCCCTTCGCCCAAGCATGCTACAGGCCCAATATCAAGTCCCTGGGCCTCTTGGTTATTGAGAAGTCGTTTGAAGATTATAGCCTATTTGACCCATGTGACCTTGAATGAAGGTCAAGGTCATTTATTTGAACAAACTTTGTAGCCCTTCACTCCAGCATGCTACATGCCCAATATCAAGTCCCTGGGCCTCTTGGTTATTGAGAAGAAGTCGTTTGAAGATTATAGCCTATTTGTCCCATGTGACCTTGAATGAAGGTCAAGGTCATTTATTTGAACAAACTTTGTAGCCCGTCACCCCAGCAAGCTACAGGCCCAATATCAAGTCCCTGGGCCTTTTGGTTATTGAGAAGAAGTCGTTTGAAGATTATAGCCTATTTGACCCCTGTGACCTTGAATGAAGGTCAAGGTCATTTATTTGAACAAACTTTGTAGCCCGTCACCCCAGCAAGCTACAGGCCCAATATCAAGTCCCTGGGCCTTTTGGTTATTGAGAAGAAGTCGTTTGAAGATTATAGCCTATTTGACCCCTGTGACCTTGAATGAAGGTCAAGGTCATTTATTTGAACAAACTTTGTAGCCCTTCACCCCAGCATGCGACAGGCCCAATATCAAGTCCCTGGGCCTCTTGGTTATTGAGAAGAAGTTGTTTGAAGATTATAGCCTATTTGACCCATGTGACCTTGAATGAAGGTCAAGGTCATTTATTTGAACAAACTTTGTAGCCCGTCACCCCAGCAAGCTATAGGCCCAATATCAAGTCCCTGGGCCTCTTGGTTATTGAGAAGAAGTTGTTTGAAGATTATAGCCTATTTGACCCATGTGACCTTGAATGAAAGTCAAGGTCATTTATTTGAACAAACTTTGTAGCCCGTCACCCCAGCAAGCTATAGGCCCAATATCAAGTCCCTGGGCCTTTTGGTTATTGAGAAGAAGTCGTTTAAAGATTATAGCCTATTTGACCCATGTGACCTTGAATGAAGGTCAAGGTCATTTATTTGAACAAACTTTGTAGCCCTTCACCCCAGCATGCTACAGGCCCAATATCAAGTCCCTGGGCCTCTTGGTTATTGAGAAGAAGTTGTTTGAAGATTATAGCCTATTTGACCCATGTGACCTTGAATGAAGGTCAAGGTCATTTATTTGAACAAACTTTGTAGCCCGTCACCCCAGCAAGCTATAGGCCCAATATCAAGTCCCTGGGCCTTTTGGTTATTGAGAAGAAGTCGTTTAAAGATTATAGCCTATTTGACCCATGTGACCTTGAATGAAGGTCAAGGTCATTTATTTGAACAAACTTTGTAGCCCTTCACCCCAGCATGCTACAGGCCCAATATCAAGTCCCTGGGCGTTTAAATGAACAAGAGGCCCATGGGCCTTAACGGTCACCTGAGATTTGAAATATTTCAGTTTATTTAATTGACCCTTTTTGCCCCCCCCCCCCCCCCCCCCCCCCCCCCCCCCCCCCCCCCCCCCCCCATCAGCCCCTAGTGGTCAGTCAGGGCCAACATATGCATATTATCAAACTTTCATTCCATGCTGAAAATGTTAACCAGAATGAATTCCAATAGAAATAAAACAAATAAAAGTCAAAAATGTTATTTCCCTATAAAAACTTTAGTAAAGTTTAGCCCCACCCCAAGGCAAACTTGAGACCCCAGGGTCCTGAAATTCACAATTTTGGTAAAGAACCTTCAAACCCAGCCATCTATGAAGTGTATTTGATTCCAGCATATCTGAGAGTAGAGAAGAAGATTTTTGAAGTTTTAGTCAATTTGGCCCTTTTTAGCCCCACCCATCAGCCCCTGGGGGTCAGTCAGGGCCAACATGTGCATGCCATCAAACTGTCATCCCATGCTGACAATGTTTACAAAATTAGAATGAATTCCAATAGAAATAAAATAAATTAAAGTCAAAAATGTGATTTCCCTATATAAACTATAGTAAAGTTTAGCCCCTCCCCAGGGGCAAACGTAAAACCCCTGGGTCATGAAATTTACAATTTTGGTAAAGCACCTTCAGACCCTTCCATCTATGAAGAGTGTTTGATTCCAGCATATTTGAGAGTAAAGAAGAAGATTTTTGAAGTTTTAGTCTATTTGGCCCTTTTTAGCCCCGCCCATCAGCCCCTGGGGGTCAGTCAGGGCCAACATGTGCATGCCATCAAACTGTCATCTCATGCTGACAATGTTTACAAAATTTGAATGAATTCCAATAGAAATAAAATAAATTAAAGTCAAAAATGTGATTTCCCTATATGAACTATAGTAAAGTTTAGCCCCACCCCAGGGGCAAACGTGAAACATCCGGGTCATGAAATTTACAATTTTGGTAAAGCACCTTAAGACCCTTCCATCTATGAAGAGTGTTTGATTCCAGCATATCTGAGAGTAGAGAAGAAGATTTTTGAAGTTTTAGTCAATTTGGTCCTTTTTAGCCCCGCCCATCAGCCCCTGGGGGTCAGTCAGGGCCAACATGTGCATGCCATCAAACTGTCATCCCATGCTGACAATGTTTACAAAATTAGAATGAATTCCAATAGAAATAAAATAAATTAAAGTCAAAAATGTGATTTCCCTATATAAACTATAGTAAAGTTTAGCCCCTCCCCAGGGGCAAACGTAAAACCCCTGGGTCATGAAATTTACAATTTTGGTAAAGCACCTTCAGACCCTTCCATCTATGAAGAGTGTTTGATTCCAGCATATTTGAGAGTAAAGAAGAAGATTTTTGAAGTTTTAGTCTATTTGGCCCTTTTTAGCCCCGCCCATCAGCCCCTGGGGGTCAGTCAGGGCCAACATGTGCATGCCATCAAACTGTCATCTCATGCTGACAATGTTTACAAAATTTGAATGAATTCCAATAAAAATAAAATAAATTAAAGTCAAAAATGTGATTTCCCTATATGAACTATAGTAAAGTTTAGCCCCACCCCAGGGGCAAACGTGAAACATCCGGGTCATGAAATTTACAATTTTGGTAAAGCACCTTAAGACCCTTCCATCTATGAAGAGTGTTTGATTCCAGCATATCTGAGAGTAGAGAAGAAGATTTTTGAAGTTTTAGTCAATTTGGTCCTTTTTAGCCCCGCCCATCAGCCCCTGGGGGTCAGTCAGGGCCAACATGTGCATGCCATCAAACTGTCATCCCATGCTGACAATGTGCACAAAATTAGAATGAATTCCAATAGAAATAAAATAAATTAAAGTCAAAAATGTGATTTCCCTATATAAACTATAATAAAGTTTAGCCCCTCCCCAGGGGCAAACGTGAAACCCCTGGGTCATGAAATTTACAATTTTGGTAAAGCACCTTAAGACCCTTCCATCTATGAAGAGTGTTTGATTCCAGCATATCTGAGAGTAGAGAAGAAGATTTTTGAAGTTTTAGTCAATTTGACCCTTTTTGGCCCCGCCCCTCAGGCCCCTGGGGGGTGGGGACCATATAATTTACAATTTTGGTTGACCTTTAGCCATAGAAGCTTCCTGCCAAATTTCATAGAATTTGGTTTGTGGGTTTTGGAGAAGAAGTTGAAAATGTGAATTGTTTACGGACGCACGACGGACGACGCACGACGGACGACGGACGACGCACGACGCACGACGACGGACAAAAGGGGATTAGAATAGGTCACTTGAGACTTTGTCTCAGGTGACCTAAAAAGTTGACGCCGGACGGACGGCCACGGCATAAGCTCACTTGCCCTTCGGGCAGGTGAGCTAAAAATGTGATTCCCTATATAAACTATAGTAAAGTTTACCCCCTTCCCAGGGGCAAACATGAGACCCAAGGGTCATGAATTTCACAATTTTGGTAAAGCACCTTAAGACCCTTTCATCTATGAAGAGTGTTTGATTCCACCTTATCTGAGAGTAGAGAAGAAGATTTTTGAAATTTTTGTCAATTCTACCATTTTTGGCCCCGCCCACCAGCCCCTGGGGATCAACTAGAGCCAACATGTACATACCATCAAAATGTCATCCCATGCTGATAATTTGATACAAGTTAGAATGAATTCCAATACAAATCCAACAAATAATAGTCAAAAATTTGATTTCCCTATACAAGAGGCCCAGAGGGCCTGTATCGCTCACCTGGATTTCGTGAGATATGAAACAAGAATGATGATTAAGTATATTTGTCGCTGGTATTGCTATGTCAATATATCATAGGCATTTTATATGGATAAAATGCTTTAATCCATGAAATAAAATTAACTTTTGGCACAACCCCATAGGGATGCTACCACACAAATGTGAGTGATATCCATTGCTTAGTTTCAGAAAAGAAGTTGTTTAAACCAATTGACCTCTTTTGATCCCGCCCTCTGCACCCCGTGGGGAGTAGGGGTCAGTTGCCTCCTTTATAAAATTTTGAATCCCTACCCAAAAGGATGCTACCAGGCGAATATGAGCGATATCCCTTGCTTTGTTTCAGAGAAGTTGTTCATATCAATCCAGCCAAATTGACCCCTCTTGGCCCCGCCCCTCAGGCCCTGGGGAGTCAGTCCCATCATTGGTACAATTTTGAATCCCAACCCCATAGTGATGCTTCCATGCAAATATGAGTGACAGGCATTGCTCGGTTTCAGAGAAGAAGTCGTTTATATCAATATAGCCAAATTGACCACATTCGGCCCCACCCCTCAGGCCCCTGGGGGGTCAGCCCCATCATTTGTACAATTTTGAATCCTCACCCCATAATGATGCTATCAGGCAAATATGAGTGATAGCCATTGCTTGGTTTCAGAGAAGAAGTCGTTTATATCAATAGCGCAAAATGACCCCTTTTGGCCCCGCCCCAGGGCCCCCAGGAGGTCAGCCCCATCATTTGTTCAATTTTGAGTCCCCTACCCATAGGGATGCTTCTGACCATATTTGGTCAAATTCTGATGAGTAGTTATGAAGAAGAAGTCAATTGTTGACGGACGGACGGACGCAACAGTATGGCATAAGCTCACCTTGGTCCTTTGGACCAGGTGAGCTAATAAACTATAGTAAAGTTTACCCCCTCCCCAGGGGCAAACGTGAGACCCCAAGGTCATGAAATTCACAATTTTGGAAAAGCACCTTAAGAGCCTTCCATCTATGAAGAGTATTTGATTCTACCATATCTGAGAGTAGAGAAGAAGATTTTTGAAATTTTAGTCAATTTGACCCTTTTTGGACATCGCCCACCAGCCCCTGGGGGTCAACTAGGGCCAATATGTACATACCATCAAAATGTCATCCCATGCTGATAATTTGAACCAAGTTAGAATGAATTCCAATACAAATCCAACAAACAAGAGGCCCAGAGGGCCTGTATCGCTCACCTGGTTTCATGAGATATGAAACAAGAATGATGCTTTAGTATATTTGTTGCTGGTATTGCTACATTGTATGTCAATATATATCATAAGCATATGGGTACATGTACATTGGTTTTATTTTAATACTAAAAATGCCACAAAGTGCATTAATCCATGAAATGAAATTGACTTTTGGCGCGACCCATAGGGATGCTACCACACAAATGTGAGTGATATCCATTGCTTAGTTTCAGAGGAAAACTTGTTTAGACCATTTGACCCCGTTTGACCCTGCCCTCTGGGGGGGTCAGCTCCTTCCTGTATACAATTTTGAATCCCTACTCTAATCCAATCGGATGCTACCAGTCAAACCATTGCTAAGTTTCAGAGAATAAGTTGTTTAAATCAATTTAGCCAAATTGACCTCTTTTGGCCCCACCCCTCAGCCCCCTGGCACCCCGGGTCAGCCCGATCATTTGTACAATTTTGAATCCCCACCCCATAACCATGCTACCTGGCAAATATGAGCGATATAAATTGCTTAGTTTCAGAGCAGAAGTCGTTATATCAATTCTGCAAAACTGAACCCTTTTGGCCCCGCCCCTCAGCCCCCGGGGTACAATTTCAAATTCCTACCCCAAGGTGATGCTACCAGTAAAATATGAGATATCCATTGCTTGGTTCCAGAGAAGAAGTCAATTATATGAATATAGCCCGATTGAACACATTTGGCCCTGCCCCTCAGGCCCCTGGGGGGGTCAGCCCCATCATTTGTACAATTTTGAATCCCCACCCCATAGTGATGCTACCAGGCAAATATGAGCGACAGCTATTGCTCGATTTCAGAGAAGAAGTCATTTATATCAATATAGCCGGTTTGACCACATTCTGCCCCGCCCCTCATGCTCCTGGGGGGGTCAGCCCCATCATTTGTACAATTTTGAATCCCCACCCAATAGTGATGCTACCAGGCAAATATGAGCAATATCCATTGCTCGGATTCAGAGAAGAAGTCGTTTATATCAATGTAGCCCAATTGACCACATTTGGCCCCGCCCCTCAGGCCCCTGGGGGGTCAGCCCCATCATTTGTACAATTTTGAATCCCCACCCCATAGTGATGCTACCAGACAAATATGAGCGATATCCATTGCTCGGTTTCAGAGAAGAAGTTGTTAATATCAATATAGCTATATTGACCCATTTTGGCCCCACCCCTCAGGCCCCTAGGGGGTCAGCCCCACTATTTGTACAATTTTGAATCCTCACCCCATAGTGATGTTACCAGGCAAATAGGAGTAATATCCTTTGCTTGGTTTCAGAGAAGAAGTCGTTTATATTAACAGAGCCAAATTGACCCCTTTTGGCACCGCCCCTCAGACCCCTGGGGGATCAGCCCCACCATTTGTACAATTTTGAGTCCCCACCCCATAGGGATGCTTCTGACAAAATTTGGTCAAATTCTGATCAGTAGGTATGAAGAAGAAGTCAATTGTTGACGGACGGACGGACGGACGGACGACGGACGCCACGGTATGGCATAAGCTCACCTTGGTCCTTCGGACCAGGTGAGCTAATAATAGTCAAAAATGTAATTCCCTATATAAACTATAATAAAGTTTACCCCCTCCCCAGGGGCAAACGTGAGACCCCAGGGTCATGAAATTCACAATTTTGGTAAAGCACCTTAAGAGCCTTCCATCTATGAAGAGTATTTGATTCTACCATATCTGGAGTAGAAAAGAAGATCTTTGAAATTTTAGCTAATTTGACCCTTTTTGGCCCCGCCCACCAGCCCCTGGGGGTCAACTAGGGCCAACATGTACATACCATCAAAGTGTCATCCCATGCTGATAATTTGATACAAGTTAGAATAAATTCCAATACAAATCCAACAAATAATAGTCAAACATGTGATTTCCCTATATAAACTATAGTAAAGTTTACCCCCTCCCCAGGGGCAAATGTGAGACCCCAGGGTCATGAAATTCACAATTTTGGTAAAGCACCTTAAGACCCTTTCATCTATGAAGAGTTTTGATTCCACCTTATCTGAGAGTAGAGAAGAAGATTTTTGAAGTTTTAGTCAATTTGACCCTTTTTGGCCTCGCCCCTAAGATCCCTGGGGGATGGGGACCATATAATTCACAATTTTAGTTGAACTTTAGCCATAGAAGCTCCCTGCCAAATTTCATTGAATTTGGTTCAGTGGTTTTGGAGAAGAAGTTGAAAATGTAAATTGTTTACGGACGGACAACACACGACGACAGGCAAAAGGCGATAAGAATAGGTCACTTCAGACTTTGTCTCAGGTGACCTAATAAAAATGGTCCCGGTTTTCTGAGATACTGATAGTATTTTGCTGATAGATTATCTCCAAAGAGACAAACATTTTGCACATTCAAGAAAAGGAGTTCCATAAAAGTGGCATGCATGGATGCCCTTAAACACCGCTAACTAAAGTGTATGGGTACTGAAGGGGATTATGTTAAAGAACAATATGTCCGGCAAATTCAAATATTACAGTAATATGAGGCTCACAACATATAAACAGCCCTCGCAGTAAACTGAGCACCACTCCAGGGAGAAACATGAAACCTAGGGGCCATGAAATTTACAATTTTGAGCAATCAACTCAAGATCTTTCCATCCAAGAAGAGTATTTCATTCTACCACATCTGGGACTTGAGAGGACTTTTTCAATTCCAACCAAGGTGACCCAAGCATGGGATTGATGTCCCGATACGTTATTGATCTGACAGCCGTTTTTATACATGAATGATGTATACGCTTTGCTATGTTTCTTTTTGTTTTTTCGTCACTTCCGCATTCTTTGACAGTGTGACCTTGACCTTTGTTGTTCAAGGTAAACTATTTGCATAATAAGTGAAGCCCGCAACTCGTGATGCTGATCTGTAAATTATCAAGAGTAAATGTGTCCCAGGAATGAAAGAAAAACATTAGAATTACATTTTTTGTAAAAGATCAAAAATTGATATTAGCAGAACTACAGACCAAGGGGAACGTATTCATCATGTTTGAGAAATATTCATCCAGTACATGTACTGTACCTTTCAAGAAATAGCGATAACAAACTTTAATTCTCAAAAATCCAATATGGCCGCCAATCAGCCATTTGTCTTTTCTGATAAAAACTCTAAATTGAATTGGTGCGACTAAGAACCAAGGTCAATTTCCATGCATGAAGTTAGAGAAATAAAGACACTAAACATAATTATGCATTTACATACAAATTTAGAATTACAGACCACAAAGCCAAAAGCAAAATGTGTCTTGCACTGTTTTGTCCATCTAGGCAATACTTATCAGTAATGCTAAGGGTCTAAAGTGTTGATACCTGGTAGGCGACAGGGGAAACTGGGGAGAAAGGCAGATAAACATGTGGAAGTCTATAGGGAAGTTCAACAGTCCTGTATTCAAAAATTCTCTTTAAAACATTTAATTTTTTATTTCAATTTAATGTCGGGTTTATATGTTTAATCTGAGCTTTGACACTATTCAGATTGTTTTTAATGTTGTACACAGGTTACAGCAAATTTCAGAGAATTAAGTCCACCAGCAGTGTTTGCCTCCTGCAATCTCAACGGATTGCACATAAGTCACATAGGAAATTGGCTACATACAGGAGATACATAGAGCCAACATAAACATAGTATTTATCTTGTAATTTTAATATCATGCTTCCTTACAAAAATAATAACATCAAATAACATGATTACTGATTAAAATCAACTAACATGACAACTACCTACTGCAGTTACCATAAAATAACATGATTATGCTGGTTAACATCAAATAACATGGAAATTGGTAAACATCAAATTACATAATTGGTTAACATCAAATAATATAACTGATTAATATCAAATAGCATGATCACTACCTACTGTACACTGTAGCTACTGAAGTTACCATAAAATAACATGATTATACTGGTTAACATAAACTAACATGATAACTGGTTAACATAAAATAACATAACTGATTAACATCAAATAACATGGAAATTGGTAAACATCAAATTACATGATAATTGGTTAATATCAAATAACATAACTGATTAACATCAAATAACATGATCACTACCTACTGTAGCTACTGAAGTTACCATAAAATAACATGATTATACTGGTTAACATCAAATAACATGATAATTAGTAAACAAAAGTTCAATAGGGCCTGCAAAGCTCACCTGGATTTCAGTGTTTACTTATTTCAGTTTTAAAATCTTCCACTCAATCAGTTCAATGCACTATAATCAAAACACCGGATTTCATGTTCACAGCAAATTAATTTGAAAAGCACTGAAAAAGTACTTCAAAGGATTGTTATCTACTATTCCTTTTTGGTCCCGCCCCTTCAACTGATGAAAATTGAAATCCATTCTTTATACATCAGTTTATCTTCAATGAAGGATATTTCAGACCAAAATAGGAACAAAATTCTATGAAAATTTTCCTATTGGGCTCCAACCACTCAGACTTCTTGGGGCCAGACCAGATATTTGTTCAACAAGAGGCTCATGGGCCTTAACGGTCATCTGGCTCTAAAAACCATTCTACTATTGTAGTATACATACTGTTAGCCATCGTGGCCATCTTGGATTTCAGACTGACCCAAATAATAACAACACTTGATCAGGACCATCTCAGGATCATTTGAGGTAAGTAAGAGCTGAATCCCACTGGTGGAAATTGAGAAAATGGTTGCAATAAGTGTTTAAGGAAATGATGATTGGGTGATTATGGCACAAAATGGCCACCATGACTGTCATATCACAGTTTTTACAAGGCTAAATACTACCAGTTTGTTTGCTCCCCATCCTTAACATCCTCACCAATTTCCAGCTAAATGGAACCGTTGGAACTCGAGAAGAAGTTTCAAAAGTGTGTTTTTCAAGATGGCTGCCATCTTAGATTTTGGACCGACATGAAAAATAGCAACACTTGAATGGTTAGGACCTACTCAGGATTATCTGAGGTAAGTTAGAGCTGAATTCCACATTTGGAACTTGAGAAGAGGCTTCCAATGTGAAAAGTTTATGCATGGCGGATGGCCAATGACAGACAAAGCACGATTACTAGGTCACCCTGACCCTTAGAGTGACCTAAAAATAGATCGATTGCTGATAACACATCAATGCTTCAGATCAAAGTGGACCAAAAACTTTTCATTTGTACGCAAGAAGGATTTCAAAGACCAACGACCAAGGCTGCACCAAAAGCATAAAATATAAGCTTACCTGTACTTTGGTTCAAGTTAGCTAAAAATGATAACAAGAGATCCAACAGGGATCTTGGCACCCACCATTTAATGATCTTCTTAGGTTCCGTGTCAGATTGATCTTTTCTCTTTTTTTCCCCTTCCTCTTACTAATCTGTGTAAATTAAGAAACATCCCTCCAGTGCTTTTTTAACAAGGGAAAATTATATATGAATTTGAGATTTAGTGATAATGGCTGTCTGTTGACAATGTTTTCAGATTGGTCCAAAAATGCAATACGACAGACCAAGGGGAACCTACATATGAAAATTGAGAAAAATCTCTTCAATCCTTCTATAAAATAGCAATAACAAACTTCAGTTGTCAAAATCCAAAATGACTGTCTGTTGGCCGCATGGCCATGTTGTTATCCAACTGTTCCAAAAATGAAATATGCACAATATGTTGTTTTCCGATTGGTCTCAAAATGCAATATGCATAACTAGGCAACAAGAGGAACCTACATATGCAATTTGAGAAAGATCTCTTCAGTACTTTCCCAGAAATAGCGATAACAATCTTCAATTGTCAAAATCAAAGATGGCTGCCTGTCGGCCATGTTGTTTTCCGAACAGTCCAAAAATGAGATATGCACACCTAGGAACCTAGGGCAACATATATATGCAATTTCAGAAAGATAACAACAGTTCTTCCTAAGAAATAGCGATAACAAACTTCAATTGTCAAAATCCAAAATGGCTGCCTGTCGGCCATGTTGTTTTCCGATCGGTCCCAAAATACAATATGCATAACTAAGCACAAAGGGGAACCTACATAAGAAATAGGAGAAAGATCACTTTATTACTTTCTCAAAAAACACGAATTGTTTACGGACGGACCACGGACGCAAGGCGATTTGATTAGCCTACCATCTGATGATGGTGGGTTGAAGTATTCAGGGTTTGTATACAGGGGATTCCCCATTAGGTTGTAGTGGAATTTTAGAAACGGAAAAAAAATTCTACTGGTGTAATTCATTCCACAGTATGAAAATATGACTAGAACCATTGTTAGAACAGTTGTAGGAGTATACACCGTTACGCTGTGTGTTAATAATGTTACGCTACGTGTAAACAATGTTAAGCTACGTATTAACAATGTTACGCTATGTATTAACAATGTTACGCTATGTATTAACAATGTTACGCTACGTGTTAACAATGTTACGCTAGGTATTAACAATGTTACGCTGCGTGTTAACAATGTTACGCTACGTATTAACAATGTTACGCTGCGTGTTAACAATGCTACGCTACGTGTTAACAATGCTACGCTACGTATTAACAATGTTACGCTACGTGTTAACAATGTTAAGCTACATGAACACAATGTCTGATGTGAATAAATGAAATGCGTGATTATATTGTGAATGTCTAACAATATGGCAATCAAAACAAAATTTGTGTGTGAAAACTATCGCGATTGATATACACTTACATGGATTAGGAAATAATGTTTAAACATTCAGAATAATTTGACAAAAACGCAAAAGTAGATTAATGGAATATAATTATTCATGTGTAAAGGTCTATGTGCAAAAAATAAAAGCTTCGTTTGACATTTCATATGAACATAGACTTCCATTCAAAACAATTTTGATTTGGATTATAATTTATACACTCTTCCTTGATACGAACCATTCTATATTTTTTGTCACTCTGTAATAGTGATCGTCCGATTGTATCAATCTGCACAGTTGTACAATACAAGCTCATGTACAAACAATGTTTTTGGTGCATGTGAAATGCCACAGCTGTTCCATCTGTAACTTGAATTCCAGTCAAGATCTTTCTTTCCCTACGATGATATAAGGTATTTGATTTGAGACAAGGCCACAAGTTGATGTTAGTGGAGGATGAGGCTTAAGAAAAACTAACTTGTTTTGTTTGAAAAATATTGGACCGCCATAAGTACGTGTGCCATGGCATTTTCGTTTGGCTTCTGTGAATTCTGTTATAGTGTACAGGATACCAGGTTTGAAACAGATTTGTTCTTCTCTTCCTAACAAAACGTCCCCGATGTCATCTGATCCACTTGCGACTCTGGACACTGCATCAGCTTTGTGAATTACCGTTTCATTTTCATAAATGGCCACATTGACTTTGTTATAGCCCTCTGTATAGTATGATCCAAATCCTTTTAAATAGACAGTATCAGATACTAAAACTGACACAGACTCCAAACCATTTGACCATCTACGACTTCTGGTTCCTTCTACGCGCCACAACTTGTGTAAGCCTCGGGGTCTCATCTTAAGATTAAGCTTACTGTTGGAAACTTTCTCTCGGTGGTGATGATAGTTGATGACTTGTATGACATCCTCACTGGGAAGTGTTTTGTCGTGACAAACTACTTTTTGGAAGAAATCATAATCCATCAGAGGAAAGCGGACATTATACAGAATATCCCCCAAAACCGTTCTTCTGTTTTCAGATGTTACCTACAAAAAAGTTCAGAACATCAGTCTTGTGATATACAATAACAAGAGGCCCATCAGCTTTTATGGTCATGTGAGTTTTGAAATATTTCTGTCAGTTTGACCTTTTTTGACACCACCCATCAGGCCCTGGAGGTCAGTCGGGGCAACATTTATTTCCTACCAAAGAATTGCCTTCTAAAACTGTTAATTATAACCACGTAGGAATCAATTCTAAAAGAAATCCAACAAATAAAGTCAACAAGAGCTGTTGAAGAACAGCATAGCTCGTCTCGAAAATGTTTGTCAATAAATAATTAAAATATATTAATTGGAATGGTTTCGCAAAATGCATTAATAATATTTATATTGTTTACTTGATCAGATTATGTTTTGTGAATTCATGCAATTTTTAAAACCATACCAATTTATATATATATGAATTATTTATTGACAAACATTTGGGAGACAAGCTATGCTGTTGTAGATTAAATGAAGATATTAAACACAAATGTAATTGCTTTTGGACATTTTTCTTCAATTTTTTGACAACATACGGTAAACCTCCGATTAATTCGAACACGCGGATAGTTCGAACACACATTTTTTTCTAGAAAAACAGTAATTTTTAGCTAGTAATAGAAGAATGTAAAGTAAGGTTTTTTTTATCGGCAAACTCAATTGAAAGTTCGCAACGAGCCGGCCCAGAAAAAATGCTAAGATTTAAATTTGATCAACAAGCACGTTTAGGTTATAAGATTGTATGCATGATCATTAGAATGCGTCTGTGATTTAATATATGCCACATATTTTAGCTTTAATTCAGTTTTTGTTACATTGCAAAATACACCACGCACGAGACAGCTGATTGCAAAATTTAGGCCCCGACAATGTATAAATAACATGAGATATTTGTATTCGCGCTGTGTATGGCAAACTAAGAAATCGTCCCGTGTATTTTCACATATAACTAGTGTTAACTTAGCATTATGATTATTTAATTGTGACTGGACAATCTCTTAAGTATTGCCAATCAAGGTATTACCTGAAAACCTGCGACCTCACGCTAGGTAAGCAGGCCACGCGAGGGCTTGCGGTAAAGTTGAAAGGATCGGTCGACCGATCGTGCCGAGTGACGTGAAGAGCATTCATATCCAGTCAAAACAATCCACAGGTGTCCCAATTAGTGATGGATAATTTTGCAGGTATCAACTGTTTTGTAGATAATACGACTGGGCATATTTAAAAGCAGACATATTGATGTTCTGACCTAATTTTACCAACACATATCGCCTATTTTTACAGTAGTGGTTTCGTAAACGCAACAGGTTATATTTACATTCTGTGTTGCATTTGCCTATATGTCGTTAGTAAACCAAATTGTATTCATGAGACTGTATACTACAATTTACAGTGATTCGGTCAGAGTAGGGATACAGCTCCAGGTGTTGCTGGTCAAAACAATGGTCCCCAGTTACATTCGGCCAGGAGAAATTTCGAATGCTAGCATTTATCTACATAAACCACCACAAAAAAAGCAACGCAAGTTATGAGAGTAAAAGTTAATAATAGAAAAAATGAAGTCGACCGACTCGACACAAAAATATTATAAGCTCTATTCCTGATCTAGAATGGAAGTAATCAAATTGTCACTGTCGTCACACAGGGGCTCGTTGTCGAATTGTCAGAAATGCTAGACACGACAACATTTAAAGTCCAGCATTAAAAAAAAAAAATCTTGCGAAAAATCGGCAGTATCGACATGGTTTCTGGTTGTGTATGCATACTGAATTATAGTTATGTGGTTATTCACTGATGTCAAATGCCTACAGTACTTTACTCCAAAATCGAGCCCCTGTGAAGTCGAACATCGTCTGCTAAGTTAGCGACACTGATGTGACCGGTTAGACTGGATTCTATTTCTAATGAAATATCCTTGGAATCGTTTTCACCTAATGTCAAGACGACATTCATTTAGAATTTAAGAGATGATATTCCTCTGAAAATATCGTAAATCCAGTCGATAGAAACATAAGTGTTTCCGAGGAATCGAGTCTGTCTGTGCAGTACCCATTCAACGCCGCATCACTTCTAAATGTTAACCGTATATCATGCGCCGAAAAACGGCTTTATTTTTAAACTATCAGAAATTATGCAATTGTGAACAATTTGAAGATATTTACAAATGTTTATAAAATATAATATAAAGCCAAATTGTGCAAAAAACATTTCATGTGATTGCTATTGATAACGACATGAGGGACTATATTATTCCTTCTGGAAATTTCGGCTGTTCCGGTATTTGAACTTGATGACGTCAGTGATAGGAGAAGCGGCAAATTTAAACGCGTCTTAAGCTGCAGTAAATAAAATAAAATTATGAATGTAAATATAAGCATTGAACTGTTACCAAATGGTAGTATACAGTCGATATGAATACAATTTGGGTGACAGATAAATATTTCATGTCGCTCTAACCATTTGGTAACAGTTCAATGCTTAAATGAAGACTGCTTTTGATGTATTTAAGAGACCATTTATTACAATAATAAAGTGATAGTTTCTCATTCAGATGTAAAATATAATAATGCAAAGATTTTACAGTACAAATGTTTAACTTTTGTGTCACAAACATGTACTGTACTGTTTTGGGGCCAACTGTAGCTACGCATGCATTGCCCGATCCGCGAGCGGCTTCGCGCAAAAACCATCATAATTATCGCGAAATGAAGAACGTTTAACGATCGATTTATATTGAATTAAATGAAAAACTATCATTTTACTTACTTATAAATGTGCCATTGTTCAGGCCGCCGTTGTTACGTATCTGAGATTTACGATGGATGTGTTTGTGTCTAATGATTTTACTCTGCCGAGATTTTCACCGAGATTTTCGCCGATATTGTCTCGAATAGTTCGAACTCACGCATATTTTCTGAAGCATAATTTCTAATAATTCAAACAGGTTCGTCAATATTTATTTAATTTTGTTCGAACTAACCGGAGGTTTACCGTATCCTAATGAGAGTTGTCTCCCTTGAAAAATGTGGACCAGTATAAATTGTCTATTGGTGACGTTTTCATGTTGTTTTATATTAAGTTTCACCCCAAGAAAGGATAGTGTAACTCCATAGGGACTCTTTTACCAAATATCAACACCCTAGTACAATCATAAAGTGATGTGTTAAAAAGCTTTCAACATTTGCACAAACATTTTAAAAAAATGTGTTTTTCCTCAAAAAAATATTTCAGTTTCACTCAGGAAAAGGAAAGTTTAACCCCCACAGGGAACCTAATACCATGTATTACTATGCCTTTCAACACTCACAATATAAACTTAACACAAAGTCCAAAGATTTAAAAATAAAAACAAAAAAACACAGATTTAAAAAGAAAAAATCCAATTTTCCTTTTAAAGTTTTACTCCAGGAAGGGATTCTCTTACTCCATAGGGACTCTATTGCTAAATATCAGCACCCTGGTACAATTATTAAGTGATGTATTAATACCTTTTAACACTTCAACCAAAAACTTAACGCAGAATATAAATATTATAAGTCCAAAAATTTGAAAATTCTGGTTTTTTCCCAAAAAAATCTTTTAGTTTAACTCCTGCAGGGGATAGTTTAACCCAAGAGGAACTCTTTTACCAATTATCAGCACCCTAGTACAATTATAAAGTTAATATGTATTTAATACCTTTCAACACTTACACCAAAACCTTAACGCAAAAATATTCTAAGTCAAAAATTTTTCCAAAACCTTTTTTTTTTTCAAAAAATCTTTTCGTTTAACTCCGGCAGGGGAAATTTTGACCCCCACAGGGACCATATTACTATAAATTACTATGCATTTCAACACTTGCACCAAAAATTTAACATTTGGAAAACCAACGCTGAAGCCGACGCCCGAGTGACAACATAAGCTCTCACTCTTCTTTGAAGAGACGAGCTAAAAATGTGTTTTTGGCCATTTTGGGATATATTGTTGTGTTATGTAAGATTACATTTACACTTTATTTACAACATCATAACTCATACACTATCTTTACACCATCATAACTCATACACTATCTTTACAACATCATAGCTCATACACTATCTTTACAACATCATAACTCATACACTTTCTTTACAACATCATATATAACTCATACACTATCTTTACAACATCATATATAACTCATACACTTTCTTTACAACATCATATATAACTCATACACTATCTTTACAACATCATATATAACTCATACACTTTCTTTACAACATCATATATAACTCATACACTTTCTTTACAACATCATAGCTCATACACTTTCTTTACAACATCATATATAACTCATACACTATCTTTACAACATCATATATAACTCATACACTTTCTTTACAACATCATATATAACTCAAGACACAGTCTGACAACATCATAGTAACGTCAGTACACTATCGTTACAACAGCAATAGAACTCAACACTGTCTTTACAACAGTCATAGCTCAGTACACTTCTGACAACATCAGAGAACTAACAGCTTGACACCATCAAACGCAGACACTGCGTGTACAACAGCAGAGCTCATACACGAGTGCGGGACAACAGCAAACGCATGACACGGTCTGTGACAACAGCAATATAAACGCAGACACACGTGACAACACAAGAGAACGCATGACACGGTGCGGTACAACAGCAGAGAGAACGCAGACACGAGCGTGACAACAGCAGAGAGAACGCAGACACGGGCGGTGACAAACAGAAGCGCAGACACGTGCGGACAACACGAGAGAAACGCAGACACGGTCGGACAACAGCAGAACGCAGACACGAGCGGACAACAGCAGAGAGAACGCAGACACGGGCTGACAACAGCAGAAGAACGCGACACGAGCGGGACAACACAGAAGCAGACACGTCTGTACAACATCAAGCTCAACACGGCTGACAACAGCAATAGAACGCAGACACGGTCTGACAGGCAACATCATAAACCAGACACGCGGGACAACAGCAGAGCTCAGACACGAGCGGACAACAGCAGAGAGAACGCAGACACGAGGCGGGACAACAGCAAACGCAGACACGAGCGGGACAAAAGCGATAGAACGCAGACACGGGCGTGGACAACAGCAGAGACGCAGACACGAGCGGGACAACAGCAGGAGAAGCAGACACGGCGGGGACAACAGCATAAGCAGACACGGGCGGGACAAACAGCAGAGAGAACGCAGACACGGGCGGGACAAACAGCAGAGAGAACGGCAGACACGAGCGGGACAACACAGCGCGACAGAGGACAACGAGAGCAGACACGGACGGGACAAAGCAGAGAAACGCAGACACGGGCGGGACAACAGCAGAGAGAACGCAGACACGGCGGGACAAACAGCAGAGCGCAGAACGAACGCGGGACAACAGCAGAGAGACGCAGACACGAGCGGGACAACAGCAGAGAACGCAGACACGGGCAGGACAACAGAGAGAAAACGCAGACACGGCGGGACAACAGCAGAGAGAACGCAGACACGGCGGGACAACAGCAGAACGCAGACACGGCGGGACAACAGAGAACGCAGACACGGGCGGACAACAGCAGAATGAACGCAGACACGGCGGACAACAGCAGAGAAACGCAGACACGGTCGGGACAACAGCATAGCGCAGACACTGTGCGTACAACAGCAGAGATGAAAGCAGACACGGGCGGGAAAACAGCAGAGAGAACGCAGACACGGCGGACAACAGCAGAAACGCAGACACTGGCGGGACAACAGCAGAAACGCAACACGTGCGGTGACAACAGCATAACTCATACACGTGCGTTACAACATCAGATGAGAACGCAGGACACTGGCGGGACAACAGCAGATAGAAACGCAGACACTGGCTGACAACATCATAACGCAACACTCTTTCAACAACAGTAGAACTCATACACTGGCTTACAACAGCAGTAGAGAACCAGACACGTGCGGGACAACAGCAGAACGAAAACTGCAACACGTGATCTGTGACAACAGTCAGAGCTCAGACACATGCTGGACAACACAAATAACTCATACACGCGTTTACAACATCAGAGCATACATACACGTGCGGACAACAGCAGAAGAACGCAGACACGGGCGGGACAAGAGCAACACAGCACAAAAGCAAGAACGCAGACACGGCTGGACAAACAGCAGAGAGAACGCAGACACGGGCGGGACAACAGCAGAACGCATACACTGGCGGGACAACATCAGAACGCATACACTGGGCGGGACAACATCAAGAGACGCATGACACGGGCTGGACAACAGCAAGATAACGCAGACACGTCGGTACAACAGCAGAAGAACGCAGACACTGCGGACAACAGCAGAGAGAACAGACACGGCGGTACAACAGCAAACGCTAACACTGTCGTGACAACACAGAACGCAGACACGGCTGGACAACAGCATAGAAACGCAGACACGGCGGGACAACAGCAGAGAGAACGCAGACACGGGCGGACAACAGCAGAGAGAACGCAGAACACGGCGTGGACAAACAAGGCAGAAGAAACCAGAACACGGCGGGACAACATCAGAGAATGAAACGTCAGACACGAGCGGACAATACAGCAGAGAAACGCAGACACTGTCTGGACAACACAGAGTAGAACGCAGACACGAGCGTGACAACAGCAGAGATAAAGCATGACACGTGCGGGTACAACATGCATAGGACGCAGACACTGGCGGACAACAGCAGAGAGAACGCAGACACGGGCGGGACAACAGCAGAGAGAACGCAACACGAGCGTGACAACAGCAGAAGCGCAGACACTGGCGTGGTACAACATCAAGAGAAACTCAGACACTTCTGGACAACATCAGAGCCTTCATTACACTAGACGGACAACAATGCAAGAGTACTAACGCAGACACGGCTGTGACAGGACAACATCAAGATAACGCAGACACGGGCTGACAACAGCATAGAAACTCAACACGGGCGGAACAACACAGAACCAGACACGGCTTACAACATCATAACTCATACACTTTCTTTACAACATCATAACTCATACACTTTCTTTACAACATCATATATAACTCATACACTTTCTTTACAACATCATATATAACTCATACACTTTCTTTACAACATCATATATAACTCATACACTATCTTTACAACATCATAACTCATACACTTTCTTTACAACATCATAGCTCATACACTTTCTTTACAACATCATATATAACTCATACACTTTCTTTACAACATCATAGCTCATACACTATCTTTACAACATCATATATAACTCATACACTTTCTTTACAACATCATATATAACTCATACACTATCTTTACAACATCATAACTCATACACTTTCTTTACAACATCATATATAACTCATACACTTTCTTTACATGTACAACATCATATATAACTCATACACTTTCTTTACAACATCATAGCTCATACACTTTCTTTACAACATCATATATAACTCATACACTTTCTTTACAACATCATATATAACTCATACACTTTCTTTACAGCATCATAACTCATACACTATCTTTACAACATCATAACTCAATCAGGTTATATGCATACACTTAACACTATAGCCTCCAATCTTTCTCTATAACTGTACCTCTAATTAGTTGTTCATCGACACTATTTAAAACTATACACTATTTACACTTTAGTTGTTCATTGACGCTGTTTAAAACTACACAAAATTCACACTCTCTACCACAAACTACTCAAAGACTACTATTCTATCCTATCTCTTGTCTATCTTCTCGATTCTAAAATCTTCATTCTCCTTGCTTCTGTTCTCTACTCTAAAACTCCAGACACCAACTGCAGACCTCTTATTAACTGTCGGACTCCCATCTTCTTGCTACTTATAAACTCCTGACTTCTGACAGACCGATCTCTCCATAAACTCCTGACTTCTGACAGACCATTCTCTCAATAAACTCTTCACTTCTGACAGACCGTTCTCTCCATAAACTCCTGACTTCTGACAGACCGTTCTCTCCATAAACTCCTGACTTCTGACTAGCTGAACTATCCTCTCGTTCCAAATGAGCTGACAATACAAGTCAGTCAGGTCCTGCTTACCTCTAGTTCTTGCCGTCTGCATTCTGCCCCAGCCCAGTTGATGATGGCCTTATAAACATCAGTCTCCTCAATATTTAAGTCTTCAAATTCAAGGATACTAGTCACACAACTTTTACAAAGCTCAGTAAATGATGAAGACTGCAGTATAGCTGTTAGCAGATCCTGAAATTAACTTGAGACAGTCCATTTTTATTTGATCCATAGAGTACAAATGAGCATGTTCCATAAACAGACAAGCATTTGCTTCTGATAGGTTACTACTCAGGAACTTCTCACAGCGAGAGACGAGAATATCCACACAGTACTTCCTGGCAGCATTCAAAATTGGAAATACATTCTTTTCTGTAAAGCAGATTCTGTCTGTATACAGGAACCTAAAACAGATATAGGTATGATTAAAATACCTAAACTATAAGGCTTGAATCAGTAATCTAATCTTTGAAAACAAGAGGTCCAATGGGCCTACATTACTTATTTGTTATTCACTATTGATAAAAAGAAATTACTTCATTGCAAGTTGATTTCTGTAACAAGGAGTGTGGATCATGTCAGGTTTCATCTCAAGGAATGTAACAGCTATCCTGATTCTTGTAAGTTTATCATTTATGCAAAATCTGCTCCCATCCCCTAAGGATATTTCTGACCAAAGTTGGTTCAAATCCATTCAATACTTTGTGATCAGTAGCAAGTTAAAGGATTTGCTTCTATTTCTTCTATTGGGCCCCGCCCCTATGGCCCTAGAGGGTCAGAGTTGCACTCCTATATTGCCGCCCCTCTGGCCCAAGGGGTTCAAAGTCACCATTTATGTAAAATCTGTTTCCCCAAGGATGTTTCTAACCAATTTCGGTTTCTATCAATTCAGTACTTTATGAGTGAGCAGGGTTCACCCTGGACCAAAAGATAATGGGCCATTTTGACAGATTTGAGAAATGTCATGGGCCAAAACATAGAAAATTAAAGGAATTTGATAATTTTGGTGGGCCATTTTGGAAAATATAGGGACAATGGCGCCATTGCAGAATAATCCCTGGAGTACAGTTATCTAAAGGATATAATGAAGGACGACAGACAGACGACGGACAACAGATGGATGATGATCAGATGACAGATACCATGACATAAGCTCACCAGCCCTTTGGGCCAGGTGATCAATTAACAATTACACTGAAAGTGGCACTGTTATCTAATGAGAGAAATTATTCAGTAATTAGTCATATCAAAGGAAAGTAACAATTACGATAATTAATATTTTCAAAGCATCACTACTAAAAATAATACATTAGATCTTAATGGTATGTCTAATAAATACCTTAGAAATCCTATGAAAATTTTCTCCGATATATCTGGTATGGTTATCTCCCCTTTCTCTGCCATTGGACCCTCCAACATGGCGTAGAATACTGGACTTCTGCTGATGAGGACCAGTCTGTGGGCCGTAACTCTTTTCTGGTGTTTGCCGACAAGAAAGGTGACGTCGGCTGCTAAACCAGATGTGAAGAGGTGATCAAAACACTCATGAAGTCTCTTCCCACATTGCCAGTCTGAAGCGGACTCTGTTGCCGTCATTATTTCTATAAATAGATTGAGATAATAGTACACATTGACTCCTTATATATTGGTTGTATGATAATACCACCACAGCTCAATGTTAGCAAAGCTGAGGACAAGCAGTGAGTTTCTTACCTTTATTATACAGGGGCCTGTGCCTTTTCCGTGGGGAAAATATGGCCGTGGTTTTTATATATTATATTAGGGAAAAAAGAAGATTTGTTCAATTCTTAAAATATCAATAAAAGAAACAGTTAGCATTGAATTATCAATACTTTTGTATTGCTGTGTTACATTGTTGTATGTGTGTGTTTTATTATTGTTTTTAATGAAAGAAAATAAAGCATAGCTACAAACACAATTTAAGGTATTATTTGACAATAATTTGACAATAAGTAGAAGTATTTTTCAACTTAATCATATTCAATAGCTTTAATCCATCCCTTTTATCATAAGTCTACGATACTTTGAAAACAAAAGCAGAACTGTGACCTAGGCCTACAATTGAAGGAATATGACTTTCTGCACATTTTGCAAATAGTTTTGTTCATATTTAAAGTACATGTATCTCTACTTAAGGGGCCTTCAAAACCAAAATGTTTCCACACAATAGACCTCGCCCGTTAATTGCGAAGCATCATTTGGCAGTTGCTAATGATATCATACAAACAAAATCTTGGTCATCGGTACATTTACATTCCTCCTAGTACTACAACACTGTTATTGCGTGACATGATTTTGTAAGAGGCAAGCATCAACCACTTCCCACAATTGTGTTGCCAACATTGACAAGCTTTATGTTCGTATGTTTATCTGCGAACTGGCTAATATAAATCATGATGATGGGCACTTCCGAAGAAACTCCATAACAGATTTCTGACTCGATTAACATAATTGATCAAACATCTCAAACATGTGATACTCGACCAACTTGATTAATCAGAACATCATGATCACTAGATAAAAGAATGAATTATTTACAAATCAAAGTAGTAAAATATACGAGTGAATCAAGAGCGAGACAGGCCTCGTTTGTATTGTTTTACAAACCGCACCCGGCTCACTAACATGTATCGTCCGTCAACCAAGGTTGATTGAGTTTGCTGACAATTACAACTGCATTGTACATGTAGCACAGGGACTGCATGGATACAACACGTAACTGACTCTTGCCTAACACGTTAACATATATAGAACACCAAATGTCCAATAATTACTAACATCCCCAACTACAATTGTTGTAATAGAAATAAAAGATGTATATTTGTTTCTTTTCGTTCCATCACATCAGAGACCTATATTGTGTCTGCATGATCACATCACAAAAAATAATTGTCATATTAAAAAATAGCCTCTGCCAAGTATGGCCAGTCCCACAACTATACGTGTCCTTGAGAAGATATGTAGTTGTGGGTGGGCCATACTGGGAATAGGCTATTTTTTTAATCAGATATGTAGTCGTGGGACGGGCCATATACATGTACATGTACAAAAATGTACTCGGGAGAAGATATTTTTTTAATGTGGCATTGACAATTATCTTTTTAGTGAGGTAGGTCTGCGCCTACCTCCATGTGCTGCTACAAGAGAAATACGCTGAAGGTATATGAGGTCGCAATATCCACCAATGTAATCAGGTGGAATAATACCTCATATACATGTACATGTAGGTACAAATGTATAGGAGTAGGCCAGAGGAAACTCGGGCTACACCCGACCCTGCTCCTCGATAAGTCAACGGTGAATATCAAAATACAATACATAATACAGGGTAATACTGGAGCCAACGTATATCAATATAAGAAATGCATGCATATTGATTATAGTGTTAACTTTACGTGGAATGGCGAGTATCAGTAGGTGGAGATTCTCACATGGCTGTTCAGCGGTGTTGTTTACACCGGAAGTGGAAGTAAACAAGACAGATGGCGGGAATCATGGTTACACAAAAACACGCTATGCTGTACTTATGAATTAAACTATAGCTATTTACGCATTTTCATATCACTTGATAATTACGTGCGTTTGATATACAATATATAACCGTAACAGATTATGAAAGGCCGTAGGTTATAATCAAACGCTCAATACAAGACTTCAAACTCCTCTGCACGCGCTTCCTCGCGCGCTAACAATTATTATATATGCTCCGACATCGTGGAAAAGGGATATATAACCTGAGAGACAAACAGGAAATCAGAGCGATTTTCAAAACTGCGTCGTGGTTGTCTATCAATCTAATGCCTTTAAGTAGTGTCATTCCGGACCAGAACAGTTTAGTATTTGATTCCGAGGAATTAGTCTGACAATCGGTATCTTCACAAGAAATAATAATAATAAAGCATAAGCGAGAATCACTTTCAGGGATTATCTACGAAATATCGGTCCTCTACTGTTGTCATCAAAGACCTCATAGTACCTGTAATATAACACCCACCTTCGGACTGGCTATTGGGAGATGCTACACCACGTGGACCAGCCTCCGCCATCAATGCGTATTGATTACAGAAATCACTTCCGGTGCACAAATTCATTAAAGAGGATTAACCCTGCATGATCTACTGGTATTCGAAAACTAGAAGGCTAATTGCTAGCGCGACAGAATAATGATACAATGTGGATGAGTAAAGGTCTAGATATTATAGGTATTTCAGTGACGATATACCCAATAATATGAGAGATCTTTTAGCGATGATAAAATGCGGAAATACAGTGTACTCTCCACTATTGCCATGTCCTACCCTTCCCATTCGGAAGGTCCCTCTTAGTGTCATAGGCCCGGTTATAACCGGAACAAGGACGTTTAAACGTACAATTAATCAATCAAAGGGATGGATCCTTGTTTTGATGAGTGAATGATCACAAATCCAATATTAAAGTTTTCATCGTAATGCAATTGGGAAGGGGGTAAACTGGAATTATCATGTATGTATGTCCGTTCGTCCTCCTTACTATAACATGTGAAGTGCAAGGCACAGATATTGCTTTTTGTTACAATACTGACTTCACTTTAATTTCTGTTCATCCGTTACTAAATAAAATACATGCGCATAAAGATCTAATAAACAAATTCACATTAAATTGCGTCTCTTAAAGACGGCAAAGTTTTGCATAAATCATTCCAGAATGCTGTTTAAATCTGTTCCGTGCTACGGTCAGGACAACGAACAGGATTTCAGGCAAATTGAATAAAGCGCGTTATGATTATTTATTTGAATTCCGTGTTTCATATTATTTAACATTCGTATTTTTGTTTGCAAGTAACTTTTTAATTCAATATATATAATATTTATTTAAGATACTAACCAGATGCAAACGCCTGTGTAAAGGTAAAAGTTAACGTTGCGTGCAAAATTTGGGGATTGTACAATGTATCTACCTCATACAACCTCAAAGATTGCATAAAAGACATACGATGATAATACATTGAAGTCTAAATGAAGCGTCATACACTAGACGAGTCTTTAATTTGTTATTTAAATCCCACGGTGCAAAAATATTGAATGATATAACATTAAATACATTACATTCCAGTTATAAAAAAAAACACTTCAACTACAAATTGATAATGATAATTGAAGTTTTCTTTTTATACCGCTATATCCAGTAAGTTTTAACCACTAACTGACCTCCGATATAGCCAGTGACGTCACATGAATAGTCAGAGTAGATAAACACAGGATATGTATCCGCTCACAAACGTGTCTTCATTAGTCGGCGTCCGGTATATTCTACGAAATGCTGAAATGGCCGAAACAGGGGAGAGAACTTTACCCGATATATCGCCAGAGACGTTGAACGTGTTTTTTAAAGTACAATATGCATCGAGAATTCACAGCCTTTCTTCTAAAAAATAAAACAAATAATTTGCTAAATAAATGATTATTAAATTGGCTTCATTTGTATCAAAATCTCGTGATCAAGTACAAAGCGAAGTACGTTTATCTGTTTCTCCGCACTTGTTAACTCATATCTTATATTAAAAGTGGGAAATAATAACAGTGTAAGCAATACTTATTAGACTAGTTACGCTTTATAATTTGCTTTCTTTGAAACGTAAGTCGTACAACAGCTCCCTCGTCCATATTGGTTAATAGAATCTCACATGGTCATTCCTTCGCCAGCTAAGGAATCTCTACACTCGTGTAATAGTTTGGCTGGTCAGAATTTGACTAACTTCGTGCTGATCAGCCAAATTTTGACACGAGGTTTGAGATATCCCTGTCCAAGGAACAGACGCATTTATTATTAGTTTCTCAGATACCATAAACACAGTTAAAAATGGTGACTTGCCATCATCAATGTCCCATGAGTTCGGCGTCGAAATCGATGACGTAACATGTACATGTATATCATTTTTACGGCATGATAACGCTACATAAACTGATTACCCTGACCTATTGTTAGTGGCGTCACAGCGCGTGACAGGTGTCTTTCCCTATCTCGATTGAGATTGATATAATCTTTCACCTTCTTGGTGGCAAGACAAAGGGACCTCAACACGAGGCTCGAAATTTATTACCAAAAAGGTAAAGGATTTTTTTTTTTCTTACTTTACCTTCTTCCGTAACATGATGTTGGATAAAAAAAAAAAAAAAAAAAAAAACCAAAAAAACAGATGACGTGCGTGATTTAAGGTTCACGTGACGGTATTGAAGTTTTGCAAAGCCGTCATGATGTTATTGAGTCGACGTCGTGCAATTGTTGAGAACGTGCAAAGAGCACGCGTAGCTTTTCTCTCAATCATTGGGTAAAGTTGATTGAATCTGTCCCTGATTTCTTTGTCATAATCCCTAGATAATTAATGTTTGTTTTTCTCCCACCTCATTAAATAATTGCATATCCCATCGGTGCTCGAGATCTATTTGTATTTGTAAACAAATGTACATCTGTTTATCATGTCTGTCGCAAAAGAGAAGACAGATTAATATAAGTACGTAAGTACTTCTTTCCGAATTCTCTGTTATTCTCTGTTTATGAATTGTCTTACTATCATTTTGAACAAATAAATACTTTTTAAACCAATGCACATGGACGGTGTATGGATATATCATCATATGAAGAAGTATCCATCACACCACAAAAAATGCAAACCAATATCATTACACAAGAAAATATAGGTCTAAAATAAATTCACAATGTTCATTCAAACAGACACGAAAAAAGGTCTTAGTGATACTATTCTGATGTTAATAAAAGTACAGCTGTCATTTCGTATTTGTTTTACGCATATTTAACATTAAATAAAAACGCGGGAACTAAAGTGGCGTCACTCAAACATAGTCCCAGAAGTACTTCCGGTTCATCAGGCCAGTACGTGAAATCTGTCATACCCTATCGGTTGAAAGACAAATCACTCACGTCTAAAACGGGAGATAAATCAGTGAGCTGTGGGAGAAACGAAGATCTTAAACTTGTAAATTGTTAATATGTACCTGTCCGGGCTGATAAAAAAAGAATTATTTCCTCCCTAGCAATAACGGGATCACACTGCGATGTATGTGACAATACCATTTCCTTCATCAATACATACCTCATCACTCTTATTGTAGGGAGGTATTATTCCTAGGTTTTTAATTATGTTACAGCTATTTAACATGGACATAATTGACCTGACAATCTGTGTTTAATGTGGTCAGAAAGTGCGACGAATTTCTTGCTACGAGTCTAACAGTTGATAGTGTTTGTGTGTTTGTGGAGTGAGCGGACGTCTTTATGATGGGGAGACAGAGAACATTGTGTCATATGTTCAAGAAAACGCTCCTGATGTTCTTTGGTCTGCGACCTTCACTGACTTATGTAGGGACTTTGTGACAAGTATTATACTTTTAATAAAGATATATACAATTGCTGAAAAAGAGTTATCAACTGGAAAAAATCATTTTCAAGGTTTGGCTCTAAATTTCGCGTTTAACTATAGGATACATGACCCGATTAATACCACACTACAAATCGTCATTGGATATGTATACTAGTAGATGTACCAGTATATGTTTCAGATTTAACCGAGATACTTTTCACTGTAGAAAACGCATATTTAAGCATTGAACGGCTTTCAGTTGGCATTCATAGTCAATATGAATGCCAACTGGACAGAGGCAAATTCCATGAAGCGCGCGCGCTAGCGCTTCATGTTGAATTTGCCTCTGTCCAGTTGGAATTCATATTGACTATGAATGCCAACTGAAAGCCGTTCAATGCTTATATTTACCATCTGCGATTTTTTTATTTGTCGTGCGATTTTTTTTTTTTGAAATTTTCAAATTCAAATTTCAGTTGGCAGTTCATAAGCTGGTGAACTCGCAACTGAATTGGTAGGGTTATATAATGGCAGTGCCATACAATGGTAAATATACAATAATGATGACGTGAACTACGGGTATACGAAGGCAGTATTGAGAGGAAAAAAGTTAAACACATCATTTTTATAGCTTATTGAGAGACAATTATCTGTATATTTGATAAAACATAGAAGTCATGCCTAATCACTTCAATAAACATATGAACATATAAAATAAAAATGACAAATAAGCATATTTCTTGTTGTTTAAAGGTCATTTATTAATCTTGCAAGTTCACAGTTTCTCATTATATATATACATATTATTACATAAGACAAAGGAATATTTACGTAATATAATTACTTTAGTAATATGTAGTAAACAATTAAGATACTGATAATAAACATAAGTTCTACATGTATCTATACAACAAATGAACTCAGGTAAGAAATGCACAATGTTTACATTTAGAATACAACTCAACTACGACAGGAAATATACAATATATAATCAAAAATTAATAATTGCTATATTGATATTTGTAAGGAGCAAGGAGGTGGTCTTGAGGGTCTACAGAGTTCACCTGGATACTTCAGCATTTACAAATATTGTTTCCTGTATTAATGTCAAAATATTTGTTTGATGGAATAATTGACTTATTTCATCAAAGAATTATTCAAAATAATTTAGTCTAAAAACACCACTTAAACATGGAGATCTCGGATGAATCAACATCCTTTTTCAATGTCATCAAACAAACTTTTCGATAATTTTTTAGACAGAATTATGTACAGAAATAGAAACCATAATTTATATAACTTTAATGCCCAGGGCTTGTCCATGTACTATCTTCTGTGTGTCCGTTGTTTATTAGACAACTTAAAAAAGAAAAAAATAATATCCAAAAGAATTTTTTTTTTCAAAACTAAAAATCTCTGATAATGTTGACTCAGATCAAAACTGATCAATACATAGTGTTTGTTCCAAATGGTTCATGTCTATCTTTTTTTCACTCCAACTTCCCCTATATTTGGACATTATGACCCAATTATATTCCACAGAAGGCTTGCACGGGATACTGACATTCAAACGAAAGCGTAATTGCAACTCAAATTTAACAAGGCGAGGCAAATAACGGGTTAAATATTTCCAAAAAAAGACAGGATGCCGGCTATTGCCTAAGTCACTTAAGTTGCCGAAAATGTAGCTTTTCTATATTGTTTTCAAAATCTATATTGATTTGTGGATTCGGTCATTATATCAGCTTAGTTGTGAAATAATTAAGAGTCTGGCTAAACTGACCTATTAACCTCACAAGAAAATTATCATGTCAGTAAACTTTACTCTCATCTTATATTTACAGTCACAGTATATAAAATGTATTCCAAAGTGTGATTGAAAAAAAAAAAAAAACCAGAAGTGTGATAATGTCGTAATGATATGGTAGATGATAAACAAGTGGAGTCAAACTTCATTATCTTAAACTCTAGTAACTTGACGAATGTAAACTCGGAACATCCTCAGTCACACAGTGAAGTACAATATATTACATAAACATTGTACTCATAATTGCCACTGACTTCGAGATAACGATATTCCACTGTACAGACATTTCATTAACTTTGTCCCGTTACCAATGCATCGCATGCTTCTGTAAAATCAGTCATTCTGCTTTGAGGAATTACAATTTATTCAGCTTTCTTTAAAACCACGATTAATGATTCATCGGCCGGTTTTGTTACGAAGTAATATTATTCATAGAAAAGACAATTGCGATTCTAAATGATAAGCACATACAGATAACGTTGTTTCTTTATTCTTATAGATGGTCGATCTTTTTTCAGTTTTAATAAGATAATCATCAATAATACATATAACACGAACATACCGCATCCTCTATCACACGCACTCACACCCTCACTCACATACTCCTCACACCCTCCTTACACTCTCCCTCACACCCTCCCTCACACCCTCCTTACACCCTCCCTCACAAACACCCTCCCTCAGACACACCCTTCCTCACACCTCTTAGATTCTTAGTTAACACAAGTTGACAAATACATTTCGTTGTTACCTCGCGTAATATTTAGATGTCTGGGGCACGATTTTTACAAACGAGGTCAAGAGACTGAATAAACCATACATGTATATATATGAGTCAATAACCCATTGTAAATGCTTCTGTTGACAAGTACATCGTATATTTCAAAGACGTTTTCTAAAAAAACTTACCTTTTGTGCTGCTAGGCTCTGATAATGTTAAAGATACTAGATAACATGAATATCAAAGTTCATTTCTTTTACATCAAAATTAATTATATGCATTTTGAATGTGGCTGTAGATATATGTGTGTCGATGAAAATGGTTGGCAATTGCCCTCCCCTTATGCTACAGACCTCGGAATGTTTGACGGGGAGAAGCCGGAACGACTTGATTCCTTTTTTGGATATGATCTACCCTCAGTTAGTGTTTAAAACACAATATAAACATTTCGTAGGTATTTCGAAATCACGGAGACCTGTATCGATGACGTATACTGAAACACAACGCCATCTAGCGTCAGTTTGTGAGTTCATTGATTTATATTTCTTGATTCTGCAGCCGTGACTATTGGTTTCTGTTTGTCATTTGGTTTAGTTTTCATGTCTATTGGTTTGGTTTTCTTGTCTATTGGTTTGGTTTTGAACATTGATTGTTCCATAACATATGTTGATTTGAAAATGATGTCTATTGATATGATTTTTGACATTGGTTTTGTTTTAATGGATTTTTGCCCTTTCAGCCGCCCATAATTTCCCACTTAACAAAAACTAACCATTCTGTTTGCATGGAAAAGAAGCACTATGTATGCGTATTCCCACATCCATACACAGCAAGTGTGGTTTCCTCCTCGAAAAAAAACTCATTCCGCAAAATTTCAGCATTAACAACCGTCTATGCGCGTTTATCCTGCAACTGCCACCGCATTGTCGGAATACACCCACCGTATATATTTTTGCTGTATACGGCAGTGACGGAAAACAGCTGTATTTTGGAATCTTAGCACGTGCGTCAGTTCGACTGACCTACTTCAAAGTGAAACTACGTTTGAAAGGCAAACATATTTCTGTCTTTTTTGACACCGTTTCACTTCAAAATGATTATTTTTGATGATTATTTTTATGACTGTTGCAGGATAAATAGAATACATGGTCAGTGTCTTAAAAATATAAGCTGTTTTTTACCTCGGGACAGAAAGACAAAAGTGGCTCGCCAAGGCTCGCCACTTTTGTCTTTCTTTACCCTCGCCAAAATACAGCTTATATTTCAAGACACTGACCATGTATTCTCTATGTATACTTGTCGCTTATAAAAACAATAAATACATCATAATGAAAAGGAGATAAAAACTTTCCTTAATCACATGACAAGCCGGATATATTATGAAACATACCATTCTTCTTAAGTAGAATCTATTGTGAAGAACTTGACCGCATTGAAGTTGTGACGTCACAGCTCTCTGATACCGAAACGATGACATCGCTATAGGATCACTTGTGAGATCTAAAGAAAGATTGTAATTTCTCTGAAACGAAAGTAACTATGCTACTTGCACTTACTCTACTTATTGTTTTTGAAATGTTGCATTTGTGAGATTAATATTGCAGATCTTTCCGGGTACGCTATAACGGAATTCGGTATGGAATGTTTCATTCGTTGTATGAAGGTCTCCACAAGGAAGCTCCACGAAAAGGTGTTTTCTGTCCATAATCATCAAGTTTACTCAGGATCAAGTAAAGACAACTAAGTGCCGTGTGACTAGTTTCCTTGAAAGTAATCACCCCATTCAGAAAACGAGCCTTCCCGACACAACTTTCAAAAATGCAGTGTTTTTTATGAGATGACTTTTCAACCACTGTGTATGTCGACCCTGCTGTGAGAAATATGGGTTTGGTAAAAACAATTTCACAGACATTTTCTGTGTCTTTTATAATTGGTAATTTGTTTTCCGACTTTATGGGACAGTTATCTTTATAAACAACCACATCAGAAGTGCTTGATACCAATGGCGATCCAATCCCATAGAGTACTGCTCTGCAAGAGATGCTGAATGAATTTGTTTCTGGACTGCAACTTTCGTTATGTGTATATCTATAGGAAGGCTCAGAACATCGCCAAACCTTTATTTTTTCCTTACGTAATCGTCGCCGGCTGGTGAGGTTACGACTCAGGAGCCTTGTCTGCTGATGCATTTTGAAGTTAACAACATCTACCGCCAGTTCTGGTATGAGAATGCTGTCCAGAAATACTCGCTGCAGGAGGAATTGTAGATCCATTGTGTTAAACCTTGCGAGAAATAGATTATCCCCAAGGACTTGTCTTTGGTTTGCGCTCGTAACCTGAAATTCAAGTCAAAATATTATATCGCATCAACAAAACGTGTCTCCATGCAGCATAATGCTATCTCAATCATCTGTGTTATTTATCTCTAATACCCTTATGTAAACGTGCTGTCTGTTGGATTGATACGTTAGTGGTATATGACATTTTAGGTTTTCTTCCATTTGATTGTTGATGATTTTGACCTATTGCCCTTATTACTTTTTCCCCGCGGTTTTTTTCTTCTTTTTCTTCTTCTTTTTCATGTGATCTTTTATTTACTCATGAATAGATTCGACGTCAAACGGTTTTGACTCGAGATCCACATTGCTAATGAAACTGAATATGTCTCTGTGACAGAAACTGTTTCCTTACACGACGCAAATATCAATGATTTGGATATTGATGACTATATGGTAACAGAGGTTAACATTAGCATTGACTATGACGTGAAGAAAGCTGAGATTCCTTTAAAAGAGGGAAGGAAAGTGACGCATCGAACCAAAATTTATAAACAAGTCACATGCATTATGCGTGTTGATTATTGTATTTAAAATCAAATACCATGTGTCCCTGGACAGACTTATTTACCTCGAATTTTATGTACAACGCAACAGGTAAAGCGTTCAACTAAGCTGTAGGATAAATATGATTAATTTTCCATTTCTTGATAGCAACTTCCGGCTTACATGTTTCAGTTGATTCGATAATCAAAGTTCCCGTTCCAATAAATACGAGTTCCTTGACAGGTATCGACTACTGAGTAAAATACTAGGTTTAAAGGGTAGCAGGTTGGTGATAACCAATACAAGGTTTAGAGGGTAGCATGTTGATAACAAATACTAGGTTTAGAGGGTAGCATGTTGATAACAAATATTAGGTTTAGAGGGTAGCATGTTGATAACAAATACTAGGTTAAGAGGGTAGCATGTTGATAACAAATACTAGGTTTGGAGGGTAGCATGTTGTTGATAACAAATATTAGGTTTAGAGGGTAGCAGGTTGATAAAAACAAATATTAGGTTAAGAGGGTAGCATGTTGATAACAAATACTAGGTTTAGAGGGTAGCAGGTTGATGATAAAAAATACTGGATTTAGAGGGTAGCAGTTTGATGATAACAAATACTATAATTAGATGGTAGCAAGTTGATGATGTCCATAGAAAAATTGCATGGTCGACATCATTATTTCATTTGGAAACATTATATTTTCTTTTCCTATATTACATGTAGATCAGGCAGTTAATCCTCACGCCAAAACATCAAAGTATGAAAGTCTACATCGGATTTGAAATCAGGGTTAAATGCCAAAATCGTGTCAAGCTTTCATTTGTGACTTTTTGTAACTATGCTATATTTTTGCGCACTGGAGCGTCCCTTGTGAGATATCATGAACATGAAAATATCGTTCTTGGGGTTCACAACACACATTTAGCGGGCATGAGAAGAACGAAGACGACCGCCCACGTATGTTTATCGGTTGGACCAGAGTATTTCGTTTATGAAATAAAGACAGTCTGGGTGAGTATATGCCTTGACGAATGATTTGAAATCTAGTTTCCCATCACCATGCCCTGCAGCCTCAAATATTATATTTAAAACCGTTCTTGGTCCTGCCCCCTTCATTTTGGCGAGATTTACGTAGAACGTGTTCTTGCAATACTCTAGGGCCATATTAACGATCGCGTCCAAGAACTATCTGGGTTATGCCAAATAATTACTTAACTGTTAGTGTAACAGAAGCAAATATATTATTCGAAATACGACAAAATAACATTTGATATAAACCCCATTAGACAAAGAATGCTGAGTTATTCACCTCGAGGTTTTGACGAGCACACTCCGCTTCAGCCCATTTGGTGAGGGCCAGGTAAACGTCACTCTCTTCTGCATCAAGGTCATCAGCCTTAGCAACTGTTGCCATGCAAACAGAGCAAAGAGCAGCGAATGATTCAGATCGCAAACTAGCGGGTGCAGATTTCTTTATCATTTGGAGACAATCTGCCGTTAACTTGTCAATGTGAAAGGCATGTGCCTCTTCCAAAAATGTACAGACGTTGTCAACAGTTAGATTGTGTAGGAGAAAATCCTCGCAAACAGCAATCATGATATCCACACAATACTTCATGGCAACACTTAACACTGGGACCACGTTCTCTGTCGTAAGAGCAATCTTGTCTGTGTATAAATACCTAAGAATATAAAGTAATGCTATTATTACTCCAAGTGACATATTACATAATTTGGTGTATCCGACAAGGCAATGGTATTATTATGACTTGAGATTGATATACAAATAACGCAAAAACTAAGTGGTTTTTTTTTTTTTTTTTTTTTGCTTTTTTTATGTTTTTTTTTTTAAATACGCCAGTCGTGCTGCAATTTAGTTAAAAACTTCAACCAAACGTAGAATCAACATATTGAATTCCACATTTCCGGAAGAGTGAGCGCCATTTACTCCATCTGGCTCTTTATCTATTCGAAATTTGCCGTTTTCAAATCGGAAAAAAAAAGTTTCAAGTTTCTCGTTTTCCGGAAGGATGAGTGCTTTACTTCACCTGATTCTTTATCTATGCCGTTATGGGAAATGGGAACAAGTGAAGTTTCAATAAAACAACTAAATATACTAACATTAATCACAGTTTACGATCTTCTCATAACTTTTGAGAAATGGTGATATGAACATCAAATTATGGATTTGGCTTTATAACCCTGCACACAAGTAAAACCTAATTTTTCAGACATTAAAAGTTTGTTTAACTGTTCTTAACTCTCTGACCCCCGAGGTTTTGAATAGATAAGTTTCATCCTAGGGTTTTACATTTCACACATCGTAACACTATGACTATTGTTTAATGATAAATCGTTTAATTCATAGACATTTTATAAAAAGATACAAAATATCAGTTCATAACAAAAGGATCTGGAAACAAACTTAAAGCTTATATCACTTTGTTTTCGGGAAGATGAATTGAAATGTGTTTACGTAACATTTTTCGATTCAACATCGTGGCAATTCTTACTTGATTCAAGTTAAGGGAGGTGATTGAGATAAAAAAAAATAAAAGTTACCCAAGGAAGGACTTGAAAATATCCTCTTTGATATCCGGAACAATTACGTCTCCTTGTTCCGGCATCAATCCCTCAAACATGGCGTAGAACACCGGACTTCTACTTATCAGGATAATCTTATGAGCTGATATCTTCGTCTTGTCTTCTCCCACAAGGAAAGTGACGTCACTGGCGGTACCCGAAGTAAAGATATGGTGCAAACATTCAGCTAACGCCTTACCGCACTGCCAGTCTACTGACTTTGACAACGAAGTTGTCTCATCCTCCTGCGGGAACATAAGCACAATCATTGAAATTATCATGTTTCTTCAATTTATTTTATAATTATTTCAGTGTATAAAATATGTTGATATAATAAAGCATATTTGAACGGGTGATTTTGCACATGGGAAAAGTTTTTGCTTCTCAAAAAGAGTCTAACGTAAAGGTTTAAGGTGAAAGTCTTCCCTGGCATATGATGTCAGGCGACAGTGCGCCTTACGACAAAATGAACGCACCATGCAGCAAAGTTACGTGACAATGCGACGTAAATATATTGTCGCGTTTGCAGGATACTTTTGTCACATGGCGCATTGTCGCTCTTCTCATCTTCCAATGCACAGAGTGACATAGCCGAATCAGCCACCGTTTTATTCTGGTATTGAAAATATATCAGATTGAATCGTGATAACAGAGTAAGTTTATTTAGAAAACAGGGCTTTATTTACAGATGTTGACAATTCATGTCCATGTAAGGCTAGTGTAAGGGATTTTTTTATGTATATATGATTAGCTATATAGCCAGAATACTTCCTGGTTTCGTAGGTATGATGTTCCCAGCTTAACAGTGCATACAATGTCTGTAACTCTAAACATTAGTTGTGAGCGGCTGTATCTGGTTCATTTTCTCTCTAGATATTTAATATCACATTAAAGACATTCGTATGAATCACGCAAGTTAAACATGGAGTTGTGAGTAATAACGCCGTCTGATAGCGAACTCATTACAGCGGCTAAGGAAAGAAATATGACGAAGACTTACCTGCTTTGGAGGTGGAGAATTTGTACCGGTAGCCATGTCGTGCTGTCTCGATGTGGTGATTTCCATTTACGCCGATCAGGTTACACGTGAATGGGTTAGGGGTTCAGGGTTACTGATGCTCACATCTATTTCACATGACACGTTGTCAGTGATATTTTTACATGAATGCATCATTATACTTCCTTGTTTTTTTTTTTCGTTTTCTGTTTGTTGATCGGAGAAGGCGAATTAAATAGTTTTCTTCTCCCTTGATCTGTATTCAGAGGCTTTTGTAGATAACAGAATTAATCTACTGCCTCACTAAAACTGTGCTGTTGTTGTTTTTTTTTGTTTGTTTTTTTTGTTTTGTTTTTGTTTTTGTTTTTAATTTTTATTATGTATTGTTATTTGTTTACAGGTATTACTGAAAAAAATATATATAGAGGATATCTAACAGTGTCTTCAGTAATACCAAATATATTTCACGAGTGGGGCTAATATTTTGATTTTTTTCACGAGTGTGCAGCACGAGTAAAAAATATCAAAATATTAGCCACACGAGTGAAATATATTTGGTATTACTGAAGACACTGTTAGATATTCTGTTTATTACATTTTTTATCAACGAAAAACCTACCCCGCATGCTAACTAGGCCTACAGCGATAATTTGTAAACAAAAAAAGTAGTTCCCCCTGTCCAGGTGCTTACATATATGTCGGGCTTTCTGATTGGTCAATTATTTTGGTATTTTCTAATCATTAATTTGATTGGTCAAATCAGCAAAAGTGATATTTCACTGGTATATATATATATTATATATATATTAATATATATTAGCCCCAATTCCTACTATATGATTGATATTGTTGATATAGTATTTTCTATTAATACTAACCAGAAACAGATGCCTGAGTTATAACAAACATTTGTTTATTTTGATATGTTCGTTTGGTTTGGATAAAACGTCCTTGCAATAGCCAGTGTCATAAGCAAGAACTTTCTTGATTTTTTTTATTCAAATTATTTATAACACGTTTTTTGGACGCCTTATATATACTGATACATGCAGTTTACTTTAAGGGTAAACTGGAAACAGTCCTGGGGCCTTTTTATCAAGGTTTCTTTATTTATATAAATCCTATAGCTTAAATTTTCCCACAGATATCATTTTTAGATTGAATGGAAAATCTTAGCTTACTTAAATTATGTAAGGCTTTCCTTTGGAACATTTTATAGTTAAGGAATATTGATCAAACTGGCCACTGTGATGTTTCTCTGGTTTATATAATCAGATATATCTAAAGTGTCTTTAGGAAAAGGTCTGACGACGACATGTTTTGGATAAGATTAATTTATAAATAAGTGTACATACTCTTTTTATTATTTTTGAATCATTTTCCCTCGTAAATCTCTACTCCCCAATTGATTTAATCTGAATATATGGCATGTGTATAGGTACATCCATGATACACTGAATTATAGGTTGTAAAGGTAACGGAAGCCAGCAGACAGAGTAAATATACAGGGGTTTTTTTCAGTTGGGATTTAATTTCGCGATTTCGATAAGTATATTCTTGGGGTTATTTTCGCGATTTTTTTCTTTTGCACATGTTTCATATATATCTTACATCACAAAATAATACATCTGGAAGAATATTTACGGCGAAGTGACCTTCGCGTATTAAGCGTAAATCTAATGTACACTGCTTTCCTAGTTTTACCTAGCTCCACCATTAGTTTATCATAGATTCAATGTATGGTATAGTACCTGCCGTTTATTTATGCATGTTTTAATCGTTCTCCTCTGTTGTAAATTAGAACAATATTATCAGTAAAATTCAATACATTTACTGAAAAAATTTAGATACCATACCAAAAAATGTACACGTAACAAAAAAGAAACACATGTATGTTAATATTATGAAATAAAAGGAGAAAAATGTTGTACAGAGACGATAGCAAAGCTCGAATTAAAACAATACAAACCAATGAAAACAAGAAATATCTTTAAATAGATAACCGGCAATGTTGACATTACTGTACATTTTGAATTAAATTATGGCGGTTAGTATGTAACTTTTGGAAGGTTATGATAGCGTACATTATGTAACTTTTGGAAGGTTATGATAGCGTACATTATGTAACTTTTGGAAGGTCATGATGTCGTACAGTATGTAACTTTTGGAAGGTCATGATAGCGTACACTATGTAACTTTAGGAAGGTCATGATGTCGTACAGTATGTAACAGTTCGTTACAGCGTACCCCATGTTGTTTGTAATAATTACTATTTTAAAAATGATAACCAAATATTTTCCAATAGATCCCCGTGACCTGTGACACATTAGTTTTGAGAGTTGAAAGCAGGAATTTTATGACATGATAATTTTTTCTATATTTGTGATGTCATATCACGGTTTGATATCTGTTTTATAGAGCGTTAAATGCATGTCTGTTGTCAACTGTTGATACTGTTCATTTAATATGTGAATGTGTACCCCTCGGCGGGCCCCTATTTTAAGTTTAAGAACGATTTGGGAAACCCCAGGTAAGTTTACTTTCGGTTTGAAATTACTCTGACCGTGACACACGAGACGTTTAATACAGAAATAAAAAGGTATGTATATACATAAAAACAAGTAACGTCCGACTGAATAACTATTCCTGTCCATAGTAAATATATTGATAAGTGATATATGTGCCAATCTAATTAAAATCTACATGGTCATTCTCACTCCATGTATATATTTGGGTAAACTATATATATGGAACAATACTTGTAAACTTTGCGTTCGGTCCTAGCGGCGCCGATACCGACATCTAAGAACGGGAATTACCTTAATATATCAATGAACAAACAATAATTATATATTTCTATGAATTATCAATATGGTTTATAGTTTCTGTTAACATATTTCTGCATTGTATACACTCGTTCTGTTGAAATGAGGTACGTTAAGGGGTCATTCTCGGATATACATTTGTACATGACGAGTGTAAAATTTTAAAATGTATATGTCTCTTTTCTGCTAAACAGACAGTTATAATGTTGAAGTTTCCTCCGATTTAAAATCACAAAAATGAAAGGAAAATAATGAAATATTTGTGCCATTTACTACAGGTATTATGTGATGTTAATGTGGTAGTTGTCTCCCGTTGACCAACGATGTGACATATTTAAATGATCGATTAATACTAAACGTTGATAGAAATAATATAATAATTATATAGATATGTTGTTTTTTTTATATAATAATGCAATTGTATCAATTTTGATGTGAATGTCTCTTTGATACAAATAATTTATAGGAAAATTTATAGAAATTAAATGATGAATTAAAAAAAAAGATACAGGGTATAGACTATCTGCTGTTTGATAATGGTATCTAGGATACATCAGTGTATCAACGAATGTGAAGTCGAAACTATTCAAGGCCGACTGGATGTTGCTGTTAATTTATTGTATTATTCCGCGTATCATGTTTTATTATATTGCTCCTTTGCAATGATATACTGTATTTAAAAGACGATCAATAAAGTTATTTTGAGGTGACATAACGAAACAAATTGTATCAGCAATTAAAGTATTGTTGCTATCAACCGGATGATGTTGCTATCAAGAAAGGGAAAATTAACAATTAACAATAATATTATTGGACAAATTATGCTCCCTCATGGTTCGCAAATATGTACATGTACTTGTATCGCTAGGGTCCGCGGTGGCCGAGTGGTTAAGGTGTCCCGACACTTTATCACTAGCCCTCCACCTCTGGGTTGCGATTTCGAAACCTACGTGAGGCAGTTGCCAGGTACTGACTGTAGGCCGGTGGTTTTTCTCCGGGTACTCCGGCTTTCCTCCAACTCTAAACCTAGCACGTCCTTAAATGACCCTGGCTGTTAATAGGACGTTAAACAAAAAACAAACCAAACAAACCAAACAAACCAAACTTGTATCGCTGATCGCCTTTCTAGGAAGATAAATTGGAAAATAACGCTCATTTTTAAGATCCAAAGGCGTTTAGTTTTGAATGGGTTATGATAGTGTGAAGTGTAAAAAATATAAAACTAAAATTCGACATATTTTCACATGATGAAAGAGACGTTCTTCAGAAGCGTAGGACAAAGTTTTCAAAACTCTCTAAACAGTATCCCAATAGGACTATAGCCCCAGATTAAGTATGCTAAGAATGTAAGTACGAAAGAAGTTTTGAAAAAGTCAATACGGTAAATATAAACAATTCAGCATTTCAGAATTTATTTAAGGGACAAGATGGCAACTGCTTCACCTCCTGTAGACTGGCAAGTCGGGAAAACACTTTCCGAAAGCTTTGACCACTTACTGACTTCCGGTATTGCCAGTGACGTCACATTTATTGTCGGAGAGGAAAAGAACAGGGTATCCGCCCACAAACTGGTCCTCCTCAGTAGAAGTCCGGTATTCTACGCCATGCTGGAGGGTCCAATGGCCGAGAAAGGGGAGATAACTATCCCGGATATAACTCTAGAGGCGTTCAACTTGTTTTTAAGGTAAACAACTTCTTTAAAATCAATTTGAACCTTTTTTTTTTACAGAAGACATTATCATTATCATTCAGATAAGTTCAGGGGGAAGTAATGAAATTCCAACGTGTTATAATCATGTTGTCTACTACAAATTATCTACGTAGACATTTTAGATCATCTGACCCAAAGGGTCAGGATGACCTATAGTCATGGTACTTCGTCCGAAGTCGTCTGCCGTCCACGGTTTGCCTCCCGTCGTGCATAAACTTGTTATATTCCAAACCTCTTTTTAAGTTCTACCAATGGATTCAGCTCTTACCTGAAATGATCCTGAGATGGTCATGACTAAGTGTTGTTATTTTCCGGGTCGGCCCGAAATTCAATATGTCCGTCATGACAGCCATCATGAAAAGCACATTTTAAACGTCTGCCCCAGTTCCACTGGTGCCATTGAGCTGGAAACTAATGAGGATGTTAAAGAATGAGAGACAACAATGTGTTGTTATTTTTCAGTTTGTTAAGACTGTGACGTAGCAGCCATGGCGGCCATCTTGTAACATGATTGCGCAATCATGGGTTTCCCCAACAACACCTATTTCAAACTTCTCAAGTTCCATGAGTGGCATTCAGCTCAAACTTGGCTTCAGTGATCATGAGATGGTCATGACCAAGTGATAATTATCTTGGCGGCGAGAAATCCAAGATGGCCGCCATGGCTAACGGTGCCACTATACTTGCTACTTAGTATTTATACTATAATAGTACAATGGTCTTTAGAGTCAGATGACCGCTAAGGCCCATGTCTTGTTTTCTGTTACATCTGTGTTATATGTATAGTTCCTTCTGTAATCAGTATAAACAAGCCGACAAACTATAAATATATTATATAGTCTTTTTGTGTGCAAACTTACCATGATCATAAATATTCAAAAAATCAAAAATCAGAAAATCAAAGCAGTTTTTATTCATTTTATTCTCTCTTAATCCCAAACCAACCGATACAACTTCAGACGTTCAGCAAAACATTTAATTTACGATCAATACTAGCGTTCAGTTTTAAATGATTGTTTTTGTGGTTGTTTCTTGAGATTGACATGATGTATCTTTGGTTAAATTCCATGAATACTTTCCGTATTGTCCCCAGTTGTGCATGGTGGTTCCATCACTTTTGTTTTACAGCACTTTATCTTTAGAAATATATAAACTTGTTATCTATTTCCAAATAAATAACTGAACAGTTTTGACAGCTATGACAAGTACATATGTATATGGACAATGCCTTTTATATATGTTCTTAGTTATCATATAATACCTGTAATTGTATTAAGTGTGTATCACATGTGAATTAAAGTGTAATCAAGATAAACAGATGAGTTATCGCCCTTCAACAGTTTTAATCTAAATTTTCATTTCAAAATTTATTATCTGTAAATTACGCAATGTCAATTTACTACTTTATCCACTTATAATCAACCCCATTGACTTTAGCATCTTTTTCAATAAAACTTTTCGAAATGAAAAAGAATGAAATACGACATGCCGTAAATATTACATTCTGAGTATTTCTATTTGCATGATTTTAGCATTGTATAGCGGCTAAAATCCATACGAATCTATTCTACTAGTATATGGTGATGTAGATTAGGGATGCATTCAAGAATTGTTTAAGCCTGTATCCAAAATTGTTTCATTTCTACTTTCATTTATACTGCGTGAACTAATTAAACAGCAAATTATACATACAAATCGATCCTGTCATTTCTAACATTACGTTGTAGGTACCTTTACACAGACAAAATCAACTTGACGGGCAGAAACGTGTTACCCGTGTTTGATGCGGCCAGAAAATACTGCGTCGATATCCTTTCCTCTCTTTGTGAGACTTTTTTTTCTCGGAATCTGACGGTAGGTAGTGTATGTGTGCTAATGGAGCAAGCCCATGTGTTCATGATGGAGAGCCTGAAAGAGAAGTGCTTACAGTTTATTCTTGAAAGCGCTTCTGATGTTCTACAATCGGAGACTTTCAATGAACTCTGTCTGGACTGTGTGGCAATTATCACTGAATCAGATAACCTTCATACCGTTCCTGAGAAAAACGTGTATGAAGCTCTCACCAATTGGGCGGAGGCGGAATGTGGCCGACAGAATCTAGAGGTATATAGAGAGCAATGATTCATGCTTCTTCATTTCTGTGATATTTAAGGGTTAACTGTAATATTTTTTTACGTTATTGAGCAATAACACAAAAAACTGGGGTAGTACACCGCGAGGCGGTTTATGAAAAGAGTACACCCCAGTTTTTTTTGTTATTGCTCAATAACGTAAAAAAAAATATTACAGTTAACACTTATAATTTAATTAACAAAGATAAAAAACATTTTCATTAAGTTTAACATGTTTATTTTGCTCCAGATATTTAAAAATACATCGATAAATACAAAATCCTGTGAACAACGATTACTCCGCTGACGTCACAGTCAACCAATTTTTATGTTATGTGATGATAACATAATTTTTTGAGCCAATGAAAATGCTTGTTACAAGCAAAATTAAATTATATATTGACACTTTGGTAATATATCCTAATTGTATATATTGAATGCGAGGATGTTTTGTTTGATCGTTAAACAGAGGGACCATGTCTGTAATACTCTAAGCCTATTATTTTAAATATGTTGCTGTCTAGATGCCCATTTGATGGAATCACCAATAACAGCCAGACGATGTTATGCCATATGTTTGACTGTATATCGACCTCTCAAACATAACAGGAAGAGATATAAGTTATATATTTACTAATCATTAAAGTATTTGTTAGTATATAGTCGGCAATGTATAATTTGGAATTTAAACATTAATTTTGCGCATACAGTGTTTCTTTTCCCCTTTTTTAGGCAACAGCACAAAACAAGAGGAACCTCCTTGGTGACATTTTGTACAATGTACGTTATCTGCATGCCGAGGATGATTTTCTTTTCGGTAAAATATGTTCTGACAAAATCCTGAAATCAGATGATATAGTTGATCTTATCAATCAAAGGCGAAACCAAATCCCTTTGTTATCGGATAAATTAAAGTCAAGAAAGAGGTTTGCTCATTGTTGTCAAAGGATATATAGAAATGGACAAGTGAGGCAACGCGTGTGGCTTACGGAACCGGAGAATGATGGTATTTCGTTCCAGCCATCCGCTGATGTATATCTTGTCGGATTTGGATCATTCCACACGGCAAAAGAACCAAGTGGCGTTAGTTTGAAGGTGTATGAAGAAAATTTTTGTCTTCTCGACACGTTTAAGACATTGGCAGAGTCACAACCAGACACACCTCACATGGGTGATGTAAGGTTTGATAAACCGATAAAGTTAAGAGCTGGGAAAACATATACATTAGTTGAACTTGCGAACAGGGAAAAGGTATACTATTTTGAAAATGGACTTAAAAGCGTTGCTCTCAAAGATATGACTATTGTTTTCAGTGAAACAAAAAGAAGCAGATGTACAAATACAAATAGAGGTCAGATACCTTATCTTATTCTACAGTAGCGACATCTGAACGAAGGTGACTACTCTCTGACCTCTTTAGCCACAATTACACACATCAAATTAGTATATATAATGTAGATGTCCAACTGGGATGCATGATACAGGTGATTATAAGACTTTTTATGTGTGTGTATACTCCACCAGGGGGTCACAGAATGTGGTGAAACCCGAGGCTTACCGAGGTTTTTACCACATTTTGTGATCCCGAGGGTAGAATATCCCTATCCTACATACATACACAATGAAGAATCTTTTCTCTCATATCACTATTTAATTTCTGGTAAAGTGTCAGTCGGCCATCCATTTTCTCCTTTTTTAAAATTCATTATTTGAGGTTTTCCCCAAAAATACATTCCTTTCATGGTGGTGAACGAAATGCATAATTCGCCGATAGGAATTTCCGTAACCTGATCAGCTTTTGACGTGTCCATGATCATGTTATCACCATCCGAGAAAACAAGTTTTATCAATACTTTAAAAAATCAACGAGGAAATGAATTTTCCAATTTCATATGTATTTGATTTGCAGTTCCACATATTCGATCATTTACGGAATAAACCTGTACGTTTTATTGGTTAGTTACGACTCATGTAAAATACTACGTCACTGCATAATACCACGACTACCATTGGATTCCATTCATAGTACAAATTATATGGATCGTATTTATTTTAAAGAACACGAGAAAAAATAAAAATAAAAAACACGGGTACATGATCCCCGACATTACTTTACACTGTGATGAGCCTAATGAAAAATGAATATTATTTTCGTCAAAGCTTCCATGCATACTGTGATGTAAATATCTAGTAATAAAGCAAAAGGCTCTGATAAAATTTTATGTTTTGCTGTTTAATGCTGTACTAGGCACAGGCGTTGTGCCAGAACAATAGAAAATGGTTACAATAAAGCCCATCTATAGGGAATACAGTTGATTCCATACCACTGATAATAACAGGGCTATAATTCTGTTGTCAATTATTTGAGAGGTTTTTACTTATGTTTTAAACAAACACCTTACAACAGTATCTGATGGTAAACAGTTTATATTTGATGATCAAGCGGTCTTTAGAAGAGGTTTTCATTTAACAGAAAATATATTTATAATTTATTTTCTAATATCTATATACTTTGCTATGGGTAAAATTATACTGCACATTTGCTAGATTTTCGAAATGTTATCGATACAGTGTGAGTTGTGGATTATGAAGAAAGGTACTTAAAAATAATACTACATGAACAAGTTCAAGGTTATTTTCATATTTATCACATACCTGTTGTATCTTATAGTAATACAAGAAATTTCAGACCATGAAATACAACGGTCTGTATTGCACATGTGCAATACGGAATGTTGTATTTACCTTCTAGCCGGAACTATTTTTTTTATGGAAATCCCCTTGTCATTGGACATGTAACATATCCGGGTATTGCATTGGTAAATATTTATGGATAGTTTTTTTTTAAGTTTGAGATTTTTTATGGTCACGACAACTCACATGCTTTGCTGAACACAGTATGGTTCAATAGCACTAAACTTTTGGGGTTCAGGGGATGTAATGAGAACAGACAATTGAAATGGGGAGACATAGAATTAAAATGAGATGAAAATGGGTCAGAATACCTAGAATTTAACCAAAGAACAACAAAAACAAGAGGCGGAAACAGTACTCACGTAAGATCATTTAATCCGAAACAGTTTCAAAATCCTGAAATTAAGTGGCGATGTCCAATCGAAGCCTACAAATTGTACGCCAAGCACCGTCCTCAGGCCATGAATACACCGGAGTCTCCATTTTATATCGCTGTCAATCAGAAGAGCACTGGTGAAAAGTGGTTCAAAAACCAGCCAGTTGGAAGAAACAAACTCGGTTTAATGGTGAAAACAATGGCACGTAACGCCGGTCTTACTGGGAAAAAAACAAACCAATTCTTGAGAAAAACATTGTGTACAAAACTCCTCCTTTCCGGCGCTGCTCATACGACTATTATGCAATATTATCTGGTCACAAAAACGTAAATAGTGTAAATAACTATGCCGTAGCTTCCCTTAACCAATAACGTGAAATGTGCGAAACTCTTCAAAACGTGAAGAAGTCTGCTATATCTTCCAGTGTAACATCCACAGTATCACGTAGGCCAATGGCGGAAACATCACACAGTCAAAACCTACCAGCCGTCACAACTTGTCCCCGTGAGAAAGAGGTGCAAAATCTTGCGACGGGAACTTTCAATATATCCTTTCAAATATCATCCCAGTCAAAAAATACCACATCTCACAGCATGTCACCTCCTCGTAAGTACAGACGCATAGCACAGCTTCCCGACTCCGATTCTGATGACTGAAGTTACCGATATTTGCGAAAACCATCAGTATTAACAAAATTTAAAGTTTGACCTCTACAAAATACTAAAGGTATGTGATAAATGCAAGACCACACACTTGTGTTTTTCTAACGAATCAGAAAGCATGAGTTTATTGTGCGGACGAATATATTCACGAGTGCGCAGAGCGCACGAGTGAATATATACGTCCGCGCAATAAACGAGTGTGTAGTCTTGTATATGTATTCTCTTTTTTTTTCAACGATTTTATTGGGCAACAGGCGAATGCTATACATTTCCGAAAAACAATTCTATACAGCGTGAATTGTTGATTCTGAAGTACATACAAGTAATATCAAAGAAAATTTTATCAAGATTTGTAAATGACCAAAACATTTTTATGTCTGACTTTTTTGTTTTTATTTTACAACGATATTTGATCAAATGGATTTAATTTCATAGTGCTGACAGAGTGTTGCAGTTGTATCAGCATTAATATTGTAATACATGTATGATATGAAATGTTCTTACAAGTGCAGTGCATAATTAATTACTGTTTTTTTTCATATATTTTTCTATTTTTTTCACCTCCGTGAAGTTGATAACCTATTTGATTCCATCATTACATAATCGTTTCTTATTCCTCATTCCTGATTTCATTACATATTCTTTTCCCCTTTACTGATTAGCACATCAAATGGTTCAAAACTTATAATTAAACGTTCGCATTACCTATTCGAACATTTTATTCTTGATCCATACCTTATTACTTATTCAGTTATTTCATTACTTATTCGATTCCTTCATTACTTCTCGTTTTCTCTTTATTTATTAAGGCTTTAAATGATTAAAAACTAATTATTCAATATTCCCTTCACCCTGTCGATTCCTTATCCATACCTTATTACTTATTCAATTGACAGATTACTCATTCGATTCCTTCATTACTTATTCGTTTTCTTTTTACTTATTAACACTTTAAATAGTTCAAAACTAACAATGAAACATGTCAATCGTCTTGTCGACCATTCCATTCCTTATCCATACCTTATTACTTATTCTAAATTCCTTCATTACTTATTCGGTCCCTTCATTATTTAACCAACCCCACCCCCTTATTTCGTGTGTGTTTATGAGAATGAAAGCCAGAGAAGACCATGCTGGTAGGGCTCTCGACAACCCCTAGAAACATCAGGCTTCCCATGCATTTAAATAACTTTGTATTAATTGGTTTTTGCGTGACCTTTCTTTCTGTAGTTATTTAACTATTTTATATGTATTACCTTATCCCTTAATCTCTGTAATTAACTTATGCGTTTATGTTCATTCAATTACCAATTGATGATATTTGATTTGTATTTTGATTTGTATAATGTATATTTCTTGTTGTAATTCTTCATTTTGGAGGAAATAATGAAATGATTAAAAAAAATAGATAATATAGCATTTTAAATTATGTTTAGTACGCACATATCACTGCAACACGAGCTATCATGTGACGTATAATGAATAGCTGGTAACCTCTCTTACATTGTTTTTATAAACTATTTAATCTTAATTTAGAAGAACGTAGGCGGCCTATTAATGTTTAACTGAGGTATGTAGCTAGGAGAAGGGAGATTTTTCGATTTCTTAGCAGTATCATGAGAACTCGAGTTTAAAGTAAAAGCAGCTTTCAACTAAGATAGAATGCCAAAGACAAAATGTTTAAAGTCTCTGAAGGGGCTTAGTTAGTGATGGAACTAAGCCTTTCATAGATCGATATCAGGTTCATCAGATTTGGACCTTTTGCTCAGAAATGTAAATGATATATAGTGAGTGGAGACAGATTGGGACATATTCCATTAGATTGTCATTAGTTTGTTTGACTTAGATATTGAAGAACAGTGCTTGTTAAACGTTCCAACATTATATAAGGATTTTGCAGTTATTGAACACGATAGGAGAGTTTTCATTTTGTTTGTATTTACCATTTGCTATAGTCATTTTCCACCACTGGTCAGAGGAGAGAGTATTATCATTCAGAGATTTTTGTAATTCATCAATATATTTCTGCAAAGTAATTAACAAATTGATAAAAGAATGAAGTTTTCACTCATGTTTGTGCATAACTGTGATGGGATATATATCATAGTTGTACAGAAAATTTGTGAAATTCTCTCGCTCTGCATCCGCACTGGGATATTCCGTCACGCCTTCTGCGCTTCATTTAAACATCACGTGACACCAATGACTATCGTAAACAGATTAAATAATTTCGAGTGTTGTAGATGTTATTTTTGTTGTTATGATAAACTCCAATTATAGCTTTATATCAATCATATTATTTATAGATGTTATGATAACATGCACAGTTAGTGAATGAGTTGAGAATGTCAAAAACTATTACAAACGAAAATACTAATGTACATACGGTAAATATGGGCACCACTAGACACATACAGGTGTAGACATACCGTTTACCATGCATGTTAATGAATGGAATAGCGACACAATAGTACCAAGATAAGACAAATACACAATATATTTCAAATTAAATTTCCATTACAATTGATGCATGTACGTCTATTTTGTAAATAAATGTATATAAGTTGTAACTTTATCATCAGAAAGGGAGATTATCAGTATACATTTTTGTAAAATGTATTTTACCTTTCAATGTGATAATGTACTTTAATTGAATCATTGTTAATATTAGCATGATAAATTATCGATCACACTTTACCTTATCATTGGATGTTCAAACATTTCGCAAACTTTACCTTATCATTAGATGTTCAAACATTACACACACTTTACCTTATCATGGAATGTTCAAACATTCACAAACGTTACCTTATCATGGAATGTTCAAACATTACACACACTTTACCTTATCATGGAATGTTCAAACATTACACACACTTTACCTTATCATGGAATGTTCAAACATTACACACACTTTACCTTATCATGGAATGTTCAAACATTACACACACTTTACCTTATCATGAGATGTTCAAACATTACACACACTTTACCTTATCATGGAATGTTCAAACATTTCACACACTTTACCTTATCATGGAATGTTCAAACATTTCACACACTTTACCTTATCATGGAATGTTCAAACATTACACACACTTTACCTTATCATGGAATGTTCAAACATTTCACACACTTTACCTTATCATGGAATGTTCAAACATTACACACACTTTACCTCATCATTAGATGTTCAAACATTACACACACTTTACCTTATCATGGGATGTTCAAACATTACACACACTTTACCTCATCATGGAATGTTCAAACATTTCACACACTTTACCTTATCATGGAATGTTCAAACATTTCACACACTTTACCTTATCATGGAATGTTCAAACATTACACACACTTTACCTTATCATGGAATGTTCAAACATTTCACACACTTTACCTTATCATGGAATGTTCAAACATTACACACACTTTACCTTATCATTGGATGTTCAAACATTTCGCAAACTTTACCTTATCATTAGATGTTCAAACATTACACACACTTTACCTTATCATGGAATGTTCAAACATTACACACACTTTACCTTATCATGGAATGTTCAAACATTTCACACACTTTACCTTATCATGGAATGTTCAAACATTTCACACACTTTACCTTATCATGGAATGTTCAAACATTACACACACTTTACCTTATCATGGAATGTTCAAACATTACACACACTTTACCTTATCATGGAATGTTCAAACATTACATACACTTTACCTTATCATGGAATGTTCAAACATTTCACACACTTTACCTTATCATGGAATGTTCAAACATTACACACACTTTACCTTATCATGGAATGTTCAAACATTACACACACTTTACCTCATCATGGAATGTTCAAACATTTCACACACTTTACCTCATCATGGAATGTTCAAACATTACACACACTTTACCTTATCATGGAATGTTCAAACATTACACACACTTTACCTTATCATGGAATGTTCAAACATTACACACACTTTACCTTATCATGGAATGTTCAAACATTACACACACTTTACCTTATCATTAGATGTTCAAACATTTCACACACTTTACCTTATCATTAGATGTTCAAACATTACACACACTTTACCTTATCATGGAATGTTCAAACATTTCACACACTTTACCTTATCATGGAATGTTCAAACATTACACACACTTTACCTTATCATTAGATGTTCAAACATTACACGCACTTTACCTTATCATGGGATGTTCAAACATTACACACACTTTACCTTATCATGGAATGTTCAAACATTTCGCACACTTTACCTTATCATGGAATGTTCAAACATTACACACACTTTACCTTATCATGGGATGTTCAAACATTTCACAAACTTTACCTTATCATGGAATGTTCAAACATTTCACACACTTTACCTTATCATGGGATGTTCAAACATTTCACAAACTTTACCTTATCATGGAATGTTCAAACATTACACACACTTTACCTTATCATGGGATGTTCAAACATTACACACACTTTACCTTATCATGGGATGTTCAAACATTACACACACTTTACCTTATCATGGAATGTTCAAACATTACACACACTTTACCTTATCATGGAATGTTCAAACATTTCACACACTTTACCTTATCATGGAATGTTCAAACATTACACACACTTTACCTTATCATGGAATGTTCAAACATTTCACACACTTTACCTTATCATGGAATGTTCAAACATTTCACACACTTTACCTTATCATGGAATGTTCAAACATTACACACACTTTACCTTATCATTAGATGTTCAAACATTACACACACTTTACCTTATCATGGGATGTTCAAACATTTCACACACTTTACCTTATCATGGAATGTTCAAACATTTCACACACTTTACCTTATCATGGATGTTCAAACATTTCACACTCTTTACCTTATCATGGAATGTTCAAACATTACACACACTTTACCTTATCATTAGATGTTCAAACATTACACACACTTTACCTTATCATGGGATGTTCAAACATTACACACACTTTACCTTATCATGGAATGTTCAAACATTACACACACTTTACCTTATCATGGAATGTTCAAACATTACACACACTTTACCTTATCATGGGATGTTCAAACATTACACACACTTTACCTTATCATTAGATGTTCAAACATTTCACACACTTTACCTTATCATGGAATGTTCAAACATTACACACACTTTACCTTATCATTAGATGTTCAAACATTACACACACTTTACCTTATCATTAGATGTTCAAACATTACACATACTTTACCTTATCATGGAATGTTCAAACATTACACACACTTTACCTTATCATGGAATGTTCAAACATTACACACACTTTACCTCATCATGGAATGTTCAAACATTACACACACTTTACCTTATCATTAGATGTTCAAACATTTCACACACTTTATCTTATCATTAGATGTTCAAACATTTCACACACTTTACCTCATCATGGAATGTTCAAACATTACACACACTTTACCTCATCATGGAATGTTCAAACATCACACACACTTTACCTTATCATTAGATGTTCAAACATTTCACACACTTTATCTTATCATTAGATGTTCAAACATTACACACACTTTACCTTATCATGGGATGTTCAAACATTTCACACACTTTACCTCATCATGGAATGTTCAAACATTACACACACTTTACCTTATCATGGAATGTTCAAACATTACACACACTTTACCTTATCATGGGATGTTCAAACATTTCACACACTTTACCTCATCATTAGATGTTCAAACATTACACACACTTTACCTTATCATGGAATGTTCAAACATTACACACACTTTACCTTATCATGGAATGTTCAAACATTTTACACACTTTACCTTATCATTAGATGTTCAAACATTTCACACACTTTACCTTATCATGGAATGTTCAAACATTACACACACTTTACCTTATCATGGAATGTTCAAACATTTCACACACTTTACCTCATCATGGAATGTTCAAACATTACACACACTTTACCTTATCATGGAATGTTCAAACATTACACACACTTTACCTTATCATGGAATGTTCAAACATTACACACACTTTACCTTATCATGGAATGTTCAAACATTACACACACTTTACCTTATCATGGAATGTTCAAACATTTTACACACTTTACCTTATCATGGGATGTTCAAACATTACACACACTTTACCTTATCATGGGATGTTCAAACATTACACACACTTTACCTTATCATGGATGTTCAAACATTACACACACTTTACCTTATCATGGAATGTTCAAACATTACACACACTTTACCTTATCATGGAATGTTCAAACATTACACACACTTTACCTTATCATGGAATGTTCAAACATTTCACACACTTTACCTTATCATGGAATGTTCAAACATTTCACACACTTTACCTTATCATTAGATGTTCAAACATTACACACACTTTACCTTATCATGGAATGTTCAAACATTACACACACTTTACCTTATCATGGAATGTTCAAACATTACACACACTTTACCTTATCATGGAATGTTCAAACATTACACACACTTTACCTTATCATGGAATGTTCAAACATTACACACACTTTACCTTATCATGGAATGTTCAAACATTACACACACTTTACCTCATCATGGGATGTTCAAACATTTAACACACTTTACCTTATCATTAGATGTTCAAACATTTAACACACTTTACCTTATCATGGGATGTTCAAACATTACACACACTTTACCTTATCATGGAATGTTCAAACATTTTCCAAACTTTACCTTATCATGGGATGTTCAAACATTACACACACTTTACCTTATCATGGGATGTTCAAACATTTCACACACTTTACCTTATCATTAGATGTTCAAACATTTTACACACTTTACCTTATCATGGAATGTTCAAACATTTCACACACTTTACCTTATCATGGGATGTTCAAACATTTCACACACTTTACCTTATCAGGAGATGTTCAAACATTACACATACTTTACCTTATCATGGGATGTTCAAACATTACACACACTTTACCTTATCATGGGATGTTCAAACATTACACACACTTTACCTTATCATTAGATGTTCAAACATTACACACTTTACCTTATCATTAGATGTTCAAACATTTCACACACTTTACCTTATCATGGAATGTTCAAACATTACACACACTTTACCTTATCATTAGATGTTCAAACATTACACACACTTTACCTTATCATGGAATGTTCAAACATTACACACACTTTACCTTATCATGGAATGTTCAAACATTACACACACTTTACCTTATCATGGAATGTTCAAACATTACACACACTTTACCTTATCATGGGATGTTCAAACATTTTACACACTTTACCTTATCATGGAATGTTCAAACATTTCACACACTTTACCTTATCATGGGATGTTCAAACATTTCACACACTTTACCTTATCATGAGATGTTCAAACATTACACATACTTTACCTTATCATGGGATGTTCAAACATTACACACACTTTACCTTATCATGGGATGTTCAAACATTACACACACTTTACCTTATCATTAGATGTTCAAACATTACACACTTTACCTTATCATTAGATGTTCAAACATTTCACACACTTTACCTTATCATGGAATGTTCAAACATTACACATAGTTTACCTTATCATTAGATGTTCAAACATTTCACACACTTTACCTTATCATGGAATGTTCAAACATTTCACACACTTTACCTTATCATGGGATGTTCAAACATTTCACACACTTTACCTTATCATGGGATGTTCAAACATTTCACACACTTTACCTTATCATGGGATGTTCAAACATTTCACACACTTTACCTTATCATGGAATGTTCAAACATTACACACACTTTACCTTATACTGGAATGTTCAAACATTACACACACTTTACCTTATCATGGGATGTTCAAACATTACACACACTTTACCTTATCATGGAATGTTCAAACATTTCACACACTTTACCTTATCATGGGATGTTCAAACATTTCACACACTTTACCTTATCATGGGATGTTCAAACATTTCACACACTTTACCTTATCATGGGATGTTCAAACATTACACACACTTTACCTTATCATGGAATGTTCAAACATTACACACACTTTACCTTATACTGGAATGTTCAAACATTACACACACTTTACCTTATCATGGGATGTTCAAACATTACACACACTTTACCTTATCATGGAATGTTCAAACATTTCACACACTTTACCTTATCATGGGATGTTCAAACATTACACACACTTTACCTTATTATGGAATGTTCAAACATTTCACACACTTTACCTTATCTTGGGATGTTCAAACATTTCACACACTTTACCTTATAATGGGATGTTCAAACATTACATACACTTTACCTTATCATTAGATGTTCAAACATTACACACACTTTACCTTATCATGGAATGTTCAAACATTACACACACTTTACCTTATCATGGAATGTTCAAACATTACACACACTTTACCTTATCATGGGATGTTCAAACATTTCACACACTTTACCTTATCATGGAATGTTCAAACATTTCACACACTTTACCTTATCATGGGATGTTCAAACATTACACACACTTTACCTTATCATGGGATGTTCAAACATTACACACACTTTACCTCATCATGGAATGTTCAAACATTACACACACTTTACCTTATCATGGAATGTTCAAACATTTCACACACTTTACCTTATCATGGAATGTTCAAACATTACACACACTTTACCTGATCATGGAATGTTCAAACATTACACACACTTTACCTGATCATGGAATGTTCAAACATTACACACACTTTACCTTATCATTAGATGTTTAAACATTACACACACTTTACCTTATCATTAGATGTTCAAACATTACACACACTTTACCTTATCATGGAATGTTCAAACATTCACACACTTTACCTTATCATGGAATGTTCAAACATTACATACACTTTACCTTATCATTAGATGTTCAAACATTACACACACTTTACCTTATCGTGGGATGTTCAAACATTACACACACTTTACCTTATCATTAGATGTTCAAACATTACACACACTTTACCTTATCATTAGATGTTCAAACATTTCACACACTTTACCTTATCATTAGATGTTCAAACATTACACACACTTTACCTTATCATGGAATGTTCAAACATTTCACACACTTTACCTTATCATGGAATGTTCAAACATTACACACACTTTACCTTATCATGGGATGTTCAAACATTTCACACACTTTACCTTATCATTAGATGTTCAAACATTTCACACACTTTACCTTATCATTAGATGTTCAAACATTTAACACACTTTACCTTATCATGGAATGTTCAAACATTACACACACTTTACCTTATCATGGGATGTTCAAACATTACACACACTTTACCTTATCATGGAATGTGCAAACATTACACACACTTTACCTTATCATTAGATGTTCAAACATTACACACACTTTACCTTATCATGGGATGTTCAAACATTACACACACTTTACCTTATCATGGGATGTTCAAACATTACACACACTTTACCTTATCATGGAATGTTCAAACATTACACACACTTTACCTTATCATGGAATGTTCAAACATTTCACACACTTTACCTTATCATGGAATGTTCAAACATTACACACAGTTTACCTTATCATGGAATGTTCAAACATTACACACACTTTACCTTATCATTGGATGTTCAAACATTACACACACTTTACCTCATCATGGAATGTTCAAACATTACACACACTTTACCTTATCATTAGATGTTCAAACATTACACACACTTTACCTTATCATGGAATGTTCAAACATTACACACACTTAACCTTATCATGGAATGTTCAAACATTACACACACTTTACCTTATCATTAGATGTTCAAACATTACACACTCTTTACCTTATCATGGAATGTTCAAACATTACACACACTTTACCTTATCATGGGATGTTCAAACATTACACACACTTTACCTTATCATGGGATGTTCAAACATTACACACACTTTACCTTATCATGGAATGTTCAAACATTACACACACTTTACCTTATCATGGGATGTTCAAACATTACACAAACTTTACCTTATCATTAGATGTTCAAACATTACACACACTTTACCTTATCATGGAATGTTCAAACATTAAATACACACTTTTCCTCATCATGGGATGTTGAAGCATTTGTAATGTGTACTTGACGGGAGATATATATTTGTAAGTCCGTGAGTTTAGTCATTGCATTTTTTTTTATCAAACTATGTCATGCAGATAGACAAAGGGTGCCTTTCTTTCCTACATGAAATATTTCTATAGCTTTTTCACGAAAATATTCAAAAGATGCTAATATTTTAGCCAACGATGTTTACTTTGACGGGGTTAAAGACTTGATACGACAACTCATCCGAGGTTTTGAATAATCAGGAATACAAAAAACCGAAAACCGAAAATAAAAAAAACATACTCGGCTTCGAGCACTAGTCCCGTTAGTAAAATGGCCAGGTTATCTTGTAGTCAGATCAAGTTATGCATATATTGTCTGGTTGGATTAGATGACGAGTGCGATGTGTGATATAAAATTAACAAGAATGATATAATCCTACATTGGCTTCGTCGTGGACAGGATATATCAACCAAAGGTCAGCCAAACTCTTACGCGGGTATTGAGATATCGCTGTATGCGGTACAGGTCAATATTTAAATATTTTTCTCTCTCACAAACAGTATATAATTGTAAGGTTTTTGGCTGAACAGCGCGAGATTTGCCACAGGTGTCATATGTGTTTTTTTTATGTTTTAATGATAAACAAGAACACGGTTACATAATGTGGGTCACGAGAACGCTTGGATGAAGACTATAAAATTTCAAAAACAAGAGGTAATCAACTTAGTATCCAAGAAAATGACATGTATTAGCTTTAAAATTTTACCAATAGCAGGTGAACGATACAGGTATATTACGCCTTTTATTTTAAAAACCACATTGTATATCGCTTTAACATTTCTCACGAACAAAGAACATATGGCATAGATGCAGAACTGTAATTAACACCTAAATTTATCGGCTCTCTGTCCTGTAACGAAAATTTACAAAATCAAAAGATAAAAAATATTAATCAACATAATGATTTTTTAAAAGGTATTTAATATCATATATGCACAGTATACAAAAATACGGTTGCGTCATCAGCTACACACAAGTGCGAAGTCACACAAGCTAACATACTTTGTATAATATATACGCTTGAGCATTTAATTTCTAATAGAAAAAAATATTGTTTTCAAATAATTATAAAACGTATTCGACAGACGCCAACAGTATAAAACAGACAGGTAGTGAAGTGATGGTTACACTTGTAAACTTTGCTGACACATAATTGGAAGCGACCACAATATGCCTTTCGAATGTAAATATATACAAGCGGAAACAGGAAACGCAAATTCGGTTTTTCGGACATAAATCTCTATCTCCGTGCACTGTAGAAATGTTCTCAACTTAAAATTTAGTCGACCATGACCCCGCTCGACGCTTCTTGCTTTCAGCAGATTATTCAAGAAAGCGTACATCCGGTGTAATATGTGCTGGTTAATCATCACAAGTCGAACGTTTTAACAGTACAGATCAGTAACACAACATTTCTCTTCGATGCGATTGCACAGCGAAATGCCACGTTTGAGTAGAATCGATAAAGGTAGAGTAATTGCTGTGATAATGCAGGGGCATTCGCAACGTCATGTAGCCAAGCATATGGTGCACACGAAAAAACAATATCCCGTTTAGTTGGGCGTATTAGAATCACATGGGGACTGGGTCACCGTCCCAGGAGCGGAGGCCCTAGCATTACGTCACGACGCCAAGATAGAGACACACGTCTCACAGTGTAACCATTGTTTTTCTTTTACAGTGTAACCATTGTTTTTCTTTTACAGTGTAACCATTGTTTTTCTGTTACAGTGTAACCATTGTTTTTCTGTCACAGTGTAAGCATTGTTTTTTGTTACAGTGTAACCATTGTTTTTCTGTCACAGTGTAACCATTGTTTTTTGTTACAGTGTAACCATTGTTCTCTGTCACAGTGTAACCATTGTTTTTTTGTTACAGTGTAACCATTATTTTTTCGGTTACAGTGTAACCATTATTTTTCTTTTACAGTGTAACCATTATTTTTCTGTTACAGTGTAACCATTGTTTTTTGTCACAGTATAACCATTGTTTTCTGTCACAGTATAACCATTGTTTTCGGTTACAGTGTAACCATTATTTTTCTGTTACAGTGTAAACATTGTTTTTTGTCACAGTGTAACCATTATTTTTCTGTTACAGTGTAACCATTGTTTTCTGTTACAGTGTAACCATTGTTTTCTGTTACAGTGTAACCATTGTTTTCTGTTACATTGTAACCATTGTTTTCTGTTACAGGGTAACCATTGTTTTTCTATCACAGTGTAACCATTGTTGTTTGTTAAAGTGTAACCATTGTTTCTTTGTCAAAGTGTATTTGTTGTTTCCATGTTACGGTACAACCATTGTTTCTCTGTAAAATGTAATCCTCATTCCCTGTAAAATTGGAACATTTATTTCTCTGTCCTTTTGTAAGAGTGTTACCATTGTCTGTCTGTCATGGTGTAACCTGTTTCTCTCTTAGTGTAATTTCTGTTTATCCGTTATAGTGTAATCATTGTTTCTATTCCACAGTTTAACCATAGTTTCTCTGTTATAGTGTTATCACTGTACTTATGTCACAGTTAAAAAGTAGGGTTTTTTTTGTTAAAATGTTTTTACCATTGTGAATTTGTGTAATTCTTTTATTTTTCTCTGTCACATTATAAAGGCTTTTATAATATTATGGTGTAATCTTTATCGTTGTAGCATTACTATGATTGTCATTACCGGTGTATCACACGTCACTATCACAATATAATAAACGACATCTTTATAATATATCCAGTGCATTAATATCATCACGAACGCAGTGCAATCCTTCTTAATACCTCAGTTTAATCTTTGTCGCTGTCTCCACATAATCCCTACATCGACCGCAGTGTAATCCTTGTCACTGTTACAGTGTAGTCCTTGTCATTATTACAATGTAATCCTCGTCACTGTCACAGTGCAATCCTTGTCACTGTCACAGTGTAATCCTTGTCACTATCACAGTGCAATCCTCGTCACAGTGTAATCCTTGTCACTATCACAGTGTTATCCTTGGCACGATGTAATCCCTGTCACTTTTACTGTGCAATCCTTATCACTGTCACAGTGCAATCCTTATCACTGTCACAGTGCAATCCTTGTCACTGTTACAGTGTAATCCTTGTCACTGTTACATTGTAACTCTTGTCACTGTCACAGTGTAATCCTTGTCACTATCACAGTGTAATCCTTGTCATTGTTACAGTGTAATCCTTGTCACTGTTACATTGCAATTCATGACACTGTCACAATATAATCCTTGTAAATGTTACAATGTAATACTTGTCACTGTTTCAGTGTAATCCTTGTCAATAGCACAGTGTAATTGTTGTCACTGTCACAGAGTAATCCTTGTGACTGCCATGTAGCAATCCTTGTCACTGTCACATTGTAATTCTTGTCAATATCACAGTGTAATCCTTGTCACTGTTTCAGTGTAATCCTTGTCACTGTAACAGTGTAATCCTTGTCACTGTAGCAGTCTTATCCTTGTCAATATCACAATGTAATCCTTGTCACTGTCACAGAGTAATCCTTGTCACTATCATGTAGTAATCCTTGTCAATATCACAGTGCAATCCTTGTCATTGTTACATTGTAATTCTGTCACTGTTACAATATAATCCTTGTCACTGTTACATTGTAATCCTTGTTACTGTCACAGTGTAATCCTTGTCATTGTCACATTGTTATCCTTGTCAATATCACAGTGTAATCTTTGTCATTGTTACATTGTAATTCTGTCACTGTTACAGTGTAATCCTTGTTACTGTTATAGTGTAATCCTCGTCACTGTCACAGTGCAATCCTTGTCACTGTCACAGTGTAATACTTGTCACTATCACAATGTAATCCTTGTCACTGTTACAGTGTAATCCTTGTCACTGTTACAATGTAATCCTTGTCACTGTCACAATGTAATCCTTGTCATTGTCACAGTGTAATCCTTGTCACTGTTATAGTGTAATCCTTGTCACTGTTACAGTGTAATCCTTATCATTGTCACAGTGTAATCATTGTCATTGTCACAGTGTAATCCTTGTCACTGTCACAGTGTAATCCTTGTCACTGTTACAGTGTAATCCTTGTCACTGTTACAGTGTAATCCTTATCATTGTCACAGTGTAATCATTGTCATTGTCACAGTGTAATCCTTGTCACTGTCACAGTGTAATCCTTGTCACTGTTACAGTGTAATCCTTGTCACTGTTATAGTGTAATCCGTTTCACTGTCACAGTGTAATCTTTGTCGCCGTCACAGTGTAATTCTTCTCACTATCACAGTGTTATCCTTGTCGGCGTCACAGTATAATCCTTGTCATTGTTGCAGTGTGATCCTTGTCATTGTCACAGTGTAATCCTTGTTACTATTACAGTGTTACCCTTGTCACTGTTACAATGTAATCCTTGTCACTGTCACAGTGTAATCCTTGTCACTGTCACAGTGTAATCCTTGTCACTATTACAGTGTAATTCTTGTCACTGTTACAGTGTAATCATTGTCATTGTCACAGTGTAATCCTTGTCACTGTCACAGTGTAATCGTTGTCACTGTTATAGTGTAATCCTTGTCACTATTACAGTGTAATCCTTGTCACTGTTATAGTGTAATCCTTGTCACTGTTACAGTGTAATCCTTGTCATTGTCACAGTGAAATCCTTGTCACTGTTATAGTGGAATCCTTGTCACTGTTACAGTGTATTCCTTGTCACTGTCACAGTGTAATCCTTGTCACTGTTATAGTGTAATCCTTGTCACTGTTACAGTGTAATCCTTGTCATTGTCACAGTGTAATCCTTGTCACTGTTACAATGTAATCCTTGTCACTGTTATAGTGTAATCCTTGTCACTGTTACAGTGTAATCATTGTCACTATCACAGTGTAATCCTTGTAACTGTCACAGTGTAATCCTTGTCACTTTTACAGTGTAAGCCTTGTCACTGTCACAGTGTAATCCTTGTCACTGTTACAGTGTAATCCTCGTCAAAATTACAGTGTAATCCTTGTCACTGTTACAGTGCAGTCTTTTTCTATGTTACAGTGTAATTCTTGTCACTGTTACAGTGTAATCCTTGTCACTGTTACAGTGTAATGCATGTCACTGTTACAGTGTAATTCTTGTCACTGTTACAGTGCAGTCTTTGCCAATGTTACATTGTAACTCTTGTCACTGTTACAATGCAAAACTTGCCAATGTTACATTGTAATTCTTGTCACTGTTACAGTGTAATCGTTGCCACTGTTACAGTGAAATCGTTGTCATTGTACAGTGTTATCCTTATTGCAGTCCCAGTGCTGTAACAGGTCAATCTTTGTCGTTGTATCAAAGTAATCCTTGTTCCTGTCGCATTAAAAATTCTTGTCCCTGTCACAGTGAAATACTAGTCATTGTCACAATGTAATCATTGTCACTGTCACAGTAAAATCACTGACTCGATCGGCCATGTTTGCCGCGTGTCACATCAGTATGTCGGGAACCACACAGACCAATACCAGCCTCCACCAATCCATTTCCTCTGGAAGTTGCATCTACTACCAGTTCCGGTCATCAGTTTTTTCATATCCTTAACGATTTCTGTCATAGATTGGTCGTCACGTTGTCTTATCGTGGGCATTCTTTGACATACAGTGTCGAGACAAGACACAGGTTTACCTGTAATTATAAGGAATTACATTTACAGAAAGAAAACGTAATGTTTAGTGATGTTAACTTTGTATTTGATGTATTTAATGAGGACAAGGACTTTCTTTAAATCTACTTGGGATTCGATATATATGCTATCTCGTTTGTTTTTTCACGTAGACCTCATTGAATGAATTCAATTGGTATTGGGCAACATTCGTATGCCTATAATACCTCTCGCAATATATACTATCTTGTTCAGTGACTTTAAGTCTCTCAACAAACATGTTTGTATTCGAAAACATACAGGCTTCCGAGAAGTCATCAGTATTCTTGATTATTGTACTTTCTGTTAGCGATATGTCAGTAAGTCAACTATCAAATTAAGGTCCGCGAAAGGAAAATGAAATGAATAGAAACTAAGAAAAATGGGTGAAAAGGAAGAATTTCATTGATGATACCATTAAATGTGGAATCAAAATCATTCCTCGCTACAAGGGAAAGCCATTATTCTATTCGATTCCAATGCTCTCTGCGTCTCTGTGTCTCTGTCTGTCTCTGTGTCTCTGTGCTCTGTCTGTCTGTCTGTCTGTCTGTCTGTCTGTCTGTCTGTGTCTCTCTGTCTCTCTCTCTGTCTCCCCTCTCTCTCTCTCTCTCTCTCTCTCTCTGTCTCTCTCTGTCTCTGTCTCTTTCTGTCTCTGTCTCTTTCTGTCTCTGTCTCTGTCTCTCTCTCTGTCTCTCTGTCTCTGTCTCTGTCTGTCTCTCTCTCTCTCCCTGTCTCTCTCTGTCTCCCTCTCTCTGTCTCTGTCTCTTTCTGTCTGTCTCTTTCTGTCTCTGTCTCTCTCTCTGTCTCTGTCTCTCTGTCTCTCTGTCTCTCTGTCTCTGTCTCTCTCTCTCTCTCTCTCTCTCTCTCTCTCTCTCTCTCTCTCACACACACACACACACACACACATACATACACACACATATGTGAACCATTAAACTGTTTTCAGTACTAACCTTCTACGATGACTTCGCACAGAGTTACAAAACCTGATGACTTTGTGATTCTGAGATAGCGGCCGATAGCGTCAGTACGGCATTCAAGAGTCCTTAGTTCACCAGAAGGTACATGAGCTTCAGTGTAATTGTAGCACAGTTTGCTATTTTCAAGAAGACCATTTGTACCAATAGCGTTCGTCTCTGATATTTCTACAATAAAATCTTTCAGTCGTTCACCTATCAAAAAGAATATCACAGATCATACAAATGTAATGTAATGATGAACCTCTCGTTGTGGCCTTTTTTCGATTTGATAAAATAGAATATTATCTGTGTTTAGTAATGCAATTATATCCTTGATATTATTATAATATGTTATTAGTGCACTATCCACATGATGCACTGCCTCTAAGTATTTCCATCAACTGGCCTCGAACTACTGTATTCCTTTATTATCAAAGATTCAAGCAAAAGGAAATGATGATTTTGTGTATGTAAAACATTGTCCTTGAATGATTGATGAATTATACGTTATCATGCTGATATGATTTAAATACCATTACACATTATATTAAAGATATTTAAGTAGACTTCTTTTGCGCAATACAACGCTATTGTTACGCTTTCAAATATATCACTATAGATTGTATAAATTTTCCTTCCTACCAAACTTTATTCTATTCTGAATGGAGACATGGTTGATGCTGTAGACACTCCCCAGGTCCACCTGCCACCAAGGGTCATTGTCCCCCCCGTGCGTGGATGCACATGCCTTATTTATGTTAGTTTCCGAACTGAGATCCCCATCCACAGCCTTTCCTGCCACTAGGTCATAATATGTCGACGACTGGGTTGCCGGTTTATTCAATGCTATGTCAGCCAAATTGCATTCATCTCTGGATACTGAATTAAATGAAGTTTAATATCTTATTAATAATATAGTCAGACCACATATTACATCAAATTACATCAATCAAAGGGTAGAATCAGGAATGTCAAATATATTAATGTTTTCAGTAGGTACCCCTTACTATGGGATGGGTTTTTTGGTATCAACTGAATATTTATTTTTAAGCCACGAGGGTTGCTCCGCTTTGGTATAAATCTTACTACAGCAAATATTCCCGTATTCATTTTTGCTTCAAATAAACTTGTTAACTATCGTTTTCTTATCACAACTTTCTTCCATAAAATTCATTGCTGCCTAGACACCATTTTCTTTTTGGTTGCATTGGACCATGAAGTCTGTCAATGAATTCTTGTTAAAATTGAAAAGAAATAAATGATTTTGATATCTGCCACATTTTTGTTCGTTGTTCATATTTGTTCCATTTCAGTCAAAGCAAGTAAATTGCTAAACTCATTATTCGAACTTTCAGCAGTGAAACTGATTTTCAAGAGAAATCAATAATTTGAATAAATGGCACATAAAATTGTAAAACACAGCCACAATAAGATTGAATTGCAATATGACTGTATATAAAAAAAAAATTTAAAAAGCACACAAGATATTGCTATGCTGAGGCGAGTTCAAATATCTGTAAACAATTACATACGGCGATGAAGAAATTGAATCTCAATTACCTTGTAGTATCATCTTTTTAATAGTTTGATGATATTCAAACTTTTTAATCAAACAAAAAATAAAGAAAAAACAAATTATGTTGCTAAATATGGCCAGCTATTTGCTTTATATATACGATACATCGATATATATATATCCCCAGATCCACAGGATTCATCAACATTGACTGGTAAGGTCTTTATCAGTTGAAAAGTAAGTCTACATAGCCCACAGGAAATGATAACTGTTTACTGCCGAATAACTTGCTTACTTTTTGGGTTCATTTGGTTGCTAATACATTATATTGACAGACTGTATAAATAGTCAGTTGTTTCACACAACGACCTGTTAAATACTTTTGATAGAACAGCTATCCAAAAATACAAAAACGTTGGTTGGTTTGTAACAAAGTGCATGCATTATACCTTCAACAACCACCTCACAGAAGGTCAAAGGATCGTCCAGGACTTTAACTTCTTTTGAAATCCTCAAGTAGCGGCCGATCGTGGCATGTGGGCATAGTAAGGTGATAATGTGATTATCGGCTCCCTGTGGCTCGGTGAAGGTGTAGCAGAGACTGGCATTAAGTAGATGACCGCTCACGTCAGACATGTTCATGTCGGACAATTCTACGGTAATGTGTGATAACCCGTCGGCTAAAACGGAAACATTTCAGAGGGTTTAACTTCCATTACTAATATCTGACACTCTGTAATAAATATTGCTGTTAACAATTACCTTCGCAATCACAGCCATTGTTATGGAGATGTCGGAGGTTGAAGTTCACATTTGGATAATGTGTACACTGGGTATATATCATTTTAAGGGGCGTCTAAACAGCAAATTAAGTCAAAACAGTGATATTTTACAAGACAATAGATTCCTACTATGGTACTATTTAACAGAAGTAACATTATCAACCTTGAGTATGTATCATGGCAAACCATGGGACTTGCTGTTAACATGAAATTTGTTGAGCTGTTTGAATATTCTAACAAAACAGGAGAACACGTTTCAGGGAGGCTCCTTTGTATCGCATATATTCCACAAAACAGCCATGTCGTTTTGCTCACAAGTGTCTAAAGCACACAAAAGGAGTATTGGTTTGACCAGATTTGACTTTGAGTTTTGGGGAAAATAGTCATATTTTTGAAAAAGGACCCAAACTCACCATTTCAACTCATTGTCTTCAAACGGTCCTTCTTACTGTGATCAAATGTCTTTAAAGTATGATATAGGGGCATTTTTATTGATTGAAATGCCTCCCTTTGTGCTATTTTGTGTTATATCATTAACATCCTCGATTTGCATTTCAAGGTCAAAACAAAACAAGTGTTTATACGTAAAGTCAAACCCGGTCAAACAAAATGCTCTTATCATGTGCTACTGACACTTGTTAGGATAACAGCTTGGTTATCTGTAGGTTTGCCTATTTATGTGACTTAAACTTATTCCAAGCTTCATCTTACCACAAAGTAATTCTAAAGAAGAAACAGTAAACATCTGCAGCAAATTATTATTAAGAAACCGCGTCTCCAAACAAACAATTTAGTATGCCACATGACAGTTTTTGATAAAATAGTCTCAGAACATTTTAACTATGTTGATAATGAAATATTAATTACTATCATGCATAATATCTAGTAAATAGATACTTGGTTTAAAGTGGAGAAATGGAAACCAATTTTAGATCTGTAGGATACAGTTTTCTATCATTATTAATAGTACATACTTGATTTCATGTTCATACTAATCCTTTAACCGTGTCAGCTATTTATAGTTTAAGGGTCATATGAGATACTCTCTCTCTCTCTCTCTCTCTCTCTCTCTGATGATGATGATCATTGTGATAATAACCATTGCATTAAATGTGGTATGAACTAACCTGGGTTTAAGTCTAGCGGAAATCTATCTCATCGTTGTCATATTGAGGTCTAGAATGTAGACATTACCATTTTAAAATCTGTATCATAAATTTATTGTTTATGAATATTTACAAAGATCACTTGATAATGGAATGAACAGAATATTGCATTCTTTTCCATTTCCTGTAGAATTAATGTTTTACTGTTTTTCAATTCATCATTTTATCTCGAATCTTTGAGGCACTGTGTAATGGGGGGAAATCTTTGACTTGTTTCATTAATTTCATATGGTATACGACATGCAAGATCACCCATCAGCCATAACTCATATATAATAAGATCATTTCTGTGCGAATGTTTTAAATACATGTACTTACGTTTATCAATATTACTCTGAATGGAAACGATTGTTATCGTGTAGACTGAGCCAAGGTCAACCTGCCACCACTGGTAACCGGTCCCCGAGGTAGACATACAGGTTGGAGGGTCGACCAATCCGTCCACAGCTAGCGAGGGAAGCGCCATCTGATGATTGGGTAGTTGGCTTGTTCAGTGCGACGTTCGAAATGACGCGACTAGAGAAGTAGCCATGGACTGAATCACAACGGAAATAAAAATTGAAAATACAAAAGTGTGTGTCCGTGTTTATGCTTATTGAACAGGATTTTTACAAAAATCCCACAAGTAAAGAGCAACGTCGAAAGAACATTAATTCATTGAAACAGCAGCCTGAATAATGAATGTCAAACTACAGAGATGATGAAGCTTTCTCGTAATGCTATGACAAAATTAGCCAGGCAGTCAACCAATGTTCACAGTTGATGACGCGAACATGTTTTAGTTTAGATATGATAGGTTTTACTGTTTTACAACTGAAATAACAGATTAATTCCTATGATAAGTATCAAGAGGCATGCACACTATCATCGTGAGTGTATTCTAGCCGAGTTCATATAAAAATATGTCATTATTAAGTATTGTTATCAGTCATATCAAATTGCTATTAGGATTATAAAGACATTGGTAGTACTCTTCCTCTACTACAGTCTACCCGGATGTAAGTCTTTATGCTTTGTTTTGAATAATCTAATACTCATGAAACAATATATGGTAATAGGAAAATTTGATTTTTATTTTGTTTTTGTTTTTGGTTTTGTTTTTTTCTTTGGCAAACAACTTTCTAAATATAATAGTGTGTGTAAAAAAATGGAGTACGATATTTCTATAAAAACGGGATTCTATTCTTCTGGAATGATTCTGTATACTTTATGTTGTATCAGTTTATTGTGTCGCTGTGTCATTATACTCATGTTAGAAATGACATTATCTATTCAAAATAGATCGCCATCAAGCATGGTTTCTACGTAGCTCAGAGAATAAGTCAGCCAAAAATGAAACATATTGAGATGTAAAGATCAATGAAACAAGGATTGTGCTTCAATACAACAAAACTTATATCGAGTCTTTGATGTCATTACTTCCCCTGTCAATGGTGTGTACATATCCTACTTTTTTTTTTTTTCAAGAATTGTTCCAATTATCTCAAAACTACTTACTTGGTCTGTGACAGCAAAACACTAGAAATATAAAACAAATAAGATATAATTATGAATCGTATGTTTTACCTGTGTAATAGCAGAAGAACACCAGGTGAACTGTCCACCAAAACGTCCTCATCATGTTGATAAGACCTTTCGCCACCATCATTTGTCTTTGATTCTGTAACCTGCTTCTGACAACTCCACTCTACGACTGATTGTTATCAAAGATTCGTATACTGTTACATTGATAACAACATAACGGTTACTGAACATTCGCATGCATAAGTCAACATCTTTAACAGCATTTTCAGTACTCTTGCGGGATTACCCTGCAGACGTCGGTACTAATGCCGACATCATGGCTTATTTACGAGGCTTATCTGTTTAGTTGAACAATCTTTGTACTCAACAAACCTTTGACAAGATTAGACATTACACGATTCTGAAACAATATGTTACCGCACTTTAACAGATAAAAAACACCATAACGTAAATATAACACAAGGATACATAGTATGACTTTCAAGGGACATTTAAAGTCTCTATGTCTATATATTTTCCGCAAAAATATGCCTTAAAGACTATGTTCAGTTATAAAATTACATTTTCATTACAAATGTTTAGACATCGAAATGAATGTTTATCGGCATGATCTAATATTTTCGTCCAGATTCTCGAGAATGACAATGAAGACTATTATTATTGATGTCCGGTGCAAGCGAGTGCATGGCACCAACGAATACGTTCCTCTTGTTTCCTTTACTTTTTAAATGGCGTAATATACAGCTGTTCGAACCGTTCGAAACAGCAGTTGTTGTAACGCAATTGTCAAGTAATCTCTTATAAGGATTAAAGATGATTTAGGATTCAGCATCCCCTTTCTCATATAATCCAAATGGTTATTAAATGGTTATCAAGGATCAAATGAATCGATATCATACGGAGTATGGAAAGACAGGCGACACGCTTTGGCGCGTATTACCGCTGTGTAACATCATAATGTTATATGTATTTGTGTAGCGTAACCACCCCATGAATTGATAATGTCTTCAATTCTTACTTACATGGGATTGTGATGGTGGGGCAATGAAAAGGTTTTACAACACCTTATATGATTTCTTACTTTTTTCTGAGAAAAGATAATCAATATAATCCTGTACCATCCATGGATATCACAGCCCTGTAAGAGTTTGATGACTAGCATATGGCCTGTACCATCCACGGATATCACAACCCTGTAAGAGTTTGATGACTAGCACATGACAAGCCTCGTGCAGACTAGCTAAACTCTTACACTCGGGGTGAGATATCTCTGTTCACAGAACAAGCTTAGGCAATATTCTAAACGTCTGTCGTACAAAATATGTCTTAATGTGTTGTAACCCGTCTTTAATCTTGGCTGATAATCTTTAATATGTGTTTATTCAAATGCTTAAACATTTCAATGCAATATTTCTATTAGATATCTCCAGCTGTGGACATCAACTTACGCTTACTGTACAATTCCTATGGGGTCATATCAAAAGTGAATATTTTCGATTCTCATTAAAATTGTTTACCTTAGATTTCATATAGAATAAGAAAAGCTCATGGTTTCATATATTTACAACCTACCCTTTACCCTTTACATTCCCTATCATTTATACCATCTTCTGTTCTGTGCGTGGACATACTGCATACACACGAGATTCTCAATACGATGACACGTATAATATACTTTGTATACTTTTTGTATTGTTTAACGTCCCATCAACAGGTAAGGTCATTTAAGGACAGCCGCTCCTGTTTGGAAGATGCATGGGCTGGTGTGAATATGTGAGATTGTATTTGTCCTCTTTGTAATAGCACGAAACGTATGCCGAATTTATAATGCTACCTCACTAAAGCCAATCCCGTCAAATACAACACGTAGGCCACCCTTCCTGGTCACATTTACCGACAACATGCAAACCAGTCGTCCCTATCCAAAAATGTTCATGCTAAATAGGAGAAGAAACCTAGCACCTAAATAATGGTTAATAAGTTTAACTAAGGTCATTTACGTCTGACTAATGGTCACTCACCACTAAAACAATCAGGGAATGAATGGGTCCGGTCAATCAGCGATAACCACTTAAACAATCAGGGAGTGAATGGGTCCGGTCAATCAGCGATGACCACTAAAACAATCAGGGAGTGAATGGGTCCGGTCAATCAGCGATGACCACTAAACAATCAGAGAGTGAATGGGTCCGGTCAATCAGCGATAACCACTAAACAATCAGAGAGTGAATGGGTCCGGTCAATCAGTTATAACCACTAAAACAATCAGAGAGTAAATGGGTCCGGTCAATCAGTTATAACCACTAAAACAATCAGGGAGTATATGGGTCCGGTCAATCAGTTATAACCACTAAAACAATCAGAGAGTGAATGGGTCCGGTCAATCAGTTATAACCACTAAAACAATCAGAGAGTAAATGGGTCCGGTCAATCAGTTATAACCACTAAAACAATCAGGGAGTATATGGGTCCTGTCAATCAGTTATAACCACTAAAACAATCAGAGAGTATATGGGTCCGGTCAATCAGTTATAACCACTAAAACAATCAGGGAGTAAATGGGTCCGGTCAATCAGTTATAACCACTAAAACAATCAGGGAGTATATGGGTCCGGTCAATCAGTTATAACCACTAAACTATGTAGTACGGCGGAACACTGCAACACAATACGTGTCAGGAAGCGTATTGGCCATGTAAGTATTTATTGTAGTTTTTGTAGTACGAAGTATGTTATTTCGTGCCGATATTTATTGGACTAATATTTCGGACATTATACTGACCGATGTTCAGGTAAGAGTATTCACATACAGTCACTGACCGCCATACCGGTAAGACGTGTGTCGGTTTTAAGGCCAACAACCAGACTTATATAGTCGCAAAGGCCACCAGATAACGGGGTATAGTTTACTTCCATCCATGCGCTCTATACAACCTGTATGACTATATTTGTTTCTATGTTCACCTGGTTTTGGATCATTTACAGTGTACATGCATTAAACAGGTAGGCTAGGCTAGATACAGGTGCGCGTCACTCAAGCGTAACTTGTTTACGTGTACATTGCGAAATTGCTATTGGCCGCACCTACGTATAGTACACGTTATAGCAAGTGCACATCATACTACTATCTTCTACCTGTATGTTACACTATATAAGTTGTATAAATCATCATCATCATCATCATCATCATCATCATCGACATCATCGACATCAGCATCATAATCTATTCTGCTGCGCTAATAACTTGATCATGTCGTCCTGGTTCTTCACTCCGGATTTTTGTTTCACGTCTTCGGTTTCCGGCGCAGACGACATGGCGAATAGTACGCGAACATAAGAGAGAATTGCAAGTTCTCTAGCAACCAATTCTAGCAGTAACCAACATTTCGGGGCAAATAACATTTTTTCCAACAATACTCAGGAAAGAGAGTTCGAGTCATAGATTCAGACAGTGACTGATTCTTATGCGTGGTCAATGAGGCAGGGCTCATCACCTAGCACCACTTGTTACGTTTATTTTTTGCCACTGACCAATGTTTTACTTGATGTTAAAATGTCAGATTAAATTCTTTCTTTTGGTTTCAAAATGTGAGATAAAAAGATTATGATTTGACAATTTCGATATCACTCCCTCTTTCAGCCCTTGACCTGAAATCATCCCTTTGGCTTGCGACCCTCGCGCTGATATCATGGTCTCGGGCTGATAAATGTTGTGATATCAAAATTGTCTTATGACAACCTCTAAAGTGTTATCAGTGATTAGCTAAGCGGTGTTCCAGGCATTTCGTCGGTTATTTGGCGCTCAGGGAGTTTACGGTAGTCACTTTACAGACACGTATAATACGTCCCTAATAAGAAATTATTGAGATTATTATGTTATTCTTCTATACATTCTGTAGATTTTCCAGACAACATGTAAACACACCATTGTTACCTTTGTTTCCTATCTATAATGTATGTATATTGTCCGTGCATGTCGATCTGTGTGGCAGATAATGTTCTGTTCTGTGCTGGTGTCAGACATGACTGCCTCACACTTTAAATAACCATTCGATCTCATTCTGCGTGTACCTGTGTAACAGTGAAATATCTAATGTCATATAGTAAATAGTTGCTGATCAAACGGAATCATGAAGATTGCTTTATTTAGTTGTCGAAAAAAAAACAGTGTGTTATGTAAAGTTGCTGACAATTTACAGGAATGGTTTTATATAATCAACATATATTTATCTACACAAGACATACCATAATTTATAAGCTATTCACTATGAAGATATACAGTGGTCAATATCCGTTTCCCGATAAATTGGAAGATAGCGCGGCTATGAATAACTAGACACTATTTCAGGGGGGGTCATACAATGTAGCGTAAACAGAATTTTGACAGGCTAAGAAACATTTCTGAGAGATAAAGAATACATATGTAAATAATATCTAGAATATAGAATCTAAATAAATACACGTTGATATATTTAATAGGTAAATAAGTACAGAACTAGTATTGATACAATACACAAAACTTTAATTTCTGAAATGTTTACTATTTCAAACATGAACTATAAAAAACTCAATTGTGGTGATATCCAAAAACACACGTATTTATGAACATTGATATTTTTTTTTCCACTTTCTTTCGATTCCGAATGTAGACATTACAAGGTTGTATTCTATTGGTGAGTAGATACTTTAAAACCACATACTTGAGTAAAAAAAAACTCTTCACGTGGCAAAATATCAGTCTACATTCTCGAATCTATAACCACCAAAATTACAAGATATATCTAATTTCAAAGCAATCGCTCCAGAAATTAAAATTAGATCACTCACTGAATCTAACGTCTTAACTACCTAGTAGTAAAAGGTAGTCTAAATATACCTATTCTCATTACAACCTCCACATCAGCACGTGCGCATATCTCCATTATTGTAGACACCACGCCAGACCAAGATAACATTTTTTATCGAAACCTGATTCATAGGGGGATAAACATCTCAATTTCAGCATTAAATTTTTTTCACGAGATCAAAGATGACAACACTCAAACATGGAGCCTAATACTCTGTTTGACTAGTTCCAGTTTAATCGTTATCATTATATCATTAATTGATATACTACAGTCAATGTATGATGGTTTTCTTATGATATGACTTTTGTTTACCGTGCGTTCGTCCACCCAGGGTAAAACATTATAAATAATCTCCCTCAGTTTTTGACCGACATCTTTGAAACGTGATAGGCTTTATGATTAAGATATTTAGTTGTGCTTTCAGAAAACGTTAATCCGATTCGACTATTATTGAATAATAAAGTTGTTACCCTTTGACCTTTCACGAAGATATCCGTAATAATGTATTAAAGTTATATAATTAGAGGGACAACAGAAAATTGCCAAACATGAAGATTAATCAAAATTGCCAAACATGAAGATTAATTAAAGTTCAACAAGTCTGATAATTTAAGAATCCTTTTATACAATAACGGCATGCACTAATTTAAAGAACTTAATTCTGTAAATAGTATTAATGTACATTTATATTGTATCTTTAAATAGTAATTATTTCAACATTTACCCTTAGCATGCACATGCAGGTACTTATAGTTGACTTGTATCATTTACAGGCAATAACGGGTGATATATATATTCAGTGAATAAATATCGGCATAACAATATTTAGCAATTATCTTTGTACGCTTATTATGTTAGCAGGAAAGTAGTAACATATAGCCCGTTATTAAACAAGACAATACTACGAAAAAGGGAAAAATAATTTCATGGGATGTAGTTTTAAAATGTTGGAGCAAAATGGCAAAGAATCGATAAGTAACAATGATTTCAAAATGTTTGTTTTATAAATTAGATCTCCAATATTGATATGCCGGCATATTCATATATTAAAGATAGAAACCATACTTTATATATTGAAGCAGAACACCACTAAGAAACGGTAAAGAGCAAACGGCATCATCTCACTTTACTGACTCATGTCGACACCATTCAAAAGCACCTATGGCTGCAGGCATCATTAACATATACTGATGTTTGACAGGCGTCATTGACAGACACTGGTGTTTGACAGGCGTCATTGACAAAACTGATGTTTGACAGGCGCCATTGACAGACACTGATGTTTGACAGGCGTCATTGACAGACACTGGTGTTTGACAGACACTATGGTTTGACAGGCGTCATTGACAGACACTGGTGTTTGACAGACACTATGGTTTGACAGGCGTCATTGACAGACACTGGTGCTTGACAGGCGTCATTGACAAACACTGATGTTTGACAGGCGCCATTGACAGACACTGATGTTTGACAGGCGTCATTGACAGACACTGGTGTTTGACAGACACTATGGTTTGACAGGCGTCATTGACAGACACTGGTGTTTGACAGGCGTCATTGACAGACACTGATGTTCGACAGGCGCCATTGACAGACACTATTGTTGGACAGGCGTCATTGACAGACACTGACGTTTGACAGACACTACTGTTTGACAGGCGTCATTGACAGACACTTATGTTTGACAGGCGTCATTGACAGACGCTGATGTTTGACAGGCGCCATTGACAGACACTGATGTTTGACAGGCGCCATTGACAGACACTGATGTTTGACAGGCGTCATTGACAGACACTGATGTTTGACAGGCGACATTGACAGACACTGCCGATGATAGGCATTATTTGCAGGCAATGATGTGTAACATGCATCATTCACACACACTGAAGGAAAAGCACAATATGTCTGATAATGTGTACTACTTTATTGCCCACAGGTTTATATGTATTCATATATTTTTTTTCTTAGACCGTATGGCTAATAAGAGGGACAGTGTCTTTTAACATTAAAATATAGTTTTAGAAATACAAGATGCTAAGGGGACCGGCATATTTTACCTCTATGTTTGACTAAGTAAAGCAACACACTAGTTATTTAAATCATTATCCAATGATAGGATCTGCCTCCAAGTAACATGTGTCGCAGTGAACTCTTTCTAACTTACATTTAGCATTTTTGGAATTAAACAAAAACCTATTGTTACCCCACCTCCCCCTTTTTCGTCTTTAGGAGGAATACACGTCACTAAAACCATATTAAGCTCATGTTACTCAAGTATTCTGCAGAACAAAATTGATCAAAATCTCTTTATCCATGCAATAGGAAGATTAAAAAAATTGGTGAAAGGATATCTTACAGGAAAAATAGAATCTTTAGAAAGATGTGAGAAGTGTGCCATTTTAAATATTTCTTAAAATGTTATTACAGAAATGAACACTCATTTCCAGATATTGTACAAAGAATTTTTTCCAAACATAACCCAATGCTTGCCTCTTAGGTTGCTACAAATAAAACCTGGTTTGGGTCAACTTTGCTCCTTGATAAAATGTCATTATCAATTCAAAAGGTAATTTTAAACAAAGAGATGTTATCATTGTTTTACTTACATATATTTTAAAACATGTCATGATTCCAATGTGAGCAACAAAACATATATATCCGGTGTGTTATGTGCGACCGATTAGCATTTTTGTGGTTTTAAATATTTCCCATACATTTTCATCATTTAAGAAAAATTATCTCTCCAGAAATGCTGGTACAGTTAAATCTAACTTCCTCAATATGTACTTTTAAAGTACACCTTTTAAAAAATAGTTTTATTACATAAAAGAAAATTAATATGCTGCATACATTTTTTCGGGTATTGATCTGCAAACAGTACATTTACAACGTTGATGTGAACTGTGTACTTCAATGGGTTTTTCCTTAAAAACTACTATTCGATACAAACATCAGCCCAGGATACAAAGTGTTTTCTGTGGAGTATTAGATGTACTTTCAACTTTTTACAAGAAGTCAGTGTTCAATAATTAAAGTTTGAAGTACTGCATGCAATCATATATAGTAGAACATTTCTAACAATGTCTATTAAGATGTATTATTTATAAAGTTTTGAAAGCTTATTGACGACGGATGACTCACCTTACCTATTAGCAGATGATGTAAGTTGAAAATGGGGAGTAATGTTGCACGCCATCATGTAGCCCTTTAGTGTATACATGCATATAAAGTATACACTGGTGTACTTTGTTGTAACTTCAACATTCAATTGACGCCACACTGTTTATTGTCTGCACGTTGTATCTGCACCGTCTGACACGAAGTCCATACCTTTATGTTTTCAACTTCCGCGTTAGATTTGCTGTATTCGTAGATAATATAAAGAGAAATAGACTCAATCAATGCCAGACATGAATGTATTTTACGAAAAACGGTGAATTTCGAACAAGAAGTCTACCTCCACCAGATTTACCTCCATTTTCATTAGTTAGTTGTCATTGGGTACATTTGCGAACCAGTATTAACGCCCATACCGGTATTAGAAAATGAAATAATGGACCGGACTATATAAATAAATGATGAAAACTACATGATATAATCTGGAAGTGTAACAGATGACCTAATGGGAGGTAATTAGATACATGAGTGTTCCGTCATGTGTTTTGACTATGTATAAACACCCCTATACCTCGAGAGTTTTCGTCGTACACATAATGAAATGATGTACATCCCTATCACATGTGGGTTAAATGACGGCTGATATTGGCCATGGTACTTTCAATATTCAGATCGTATTGTTTATCTTTACGGAGAATGAAGTCTCAAATGGCATGTTGGTGATGTTAAGGACACCTAAATTGGTGGATTTATAATATAACATTATTGTTATCACAATAAGTTTAAGCTGAAGTCGAAACGAGTATTGTACTTGTGAAGAAACACCATCAGTCCACAGACTAGTCTGCTCCCACATATCGTCTTGAGTATTTTCTATCACATGGTCCTTTTCATTGAGGTTATAGAGCTCTGAGCTTTTATCACATCCTTATAAACGCAAGCACTGCAAGTGCCCTAATGTTCCCAATATACATGAATGCATTTAAAGCAGTCGGTAACTAGAGGAGTGCAGTGCCGACTTTTCATTTCAACAAATTTTATTGACATTTGATGTTATTTGTCAAAAGGATTAAATAACAGGCCAAGCCTATATAAATTATCTCCTATGGTCGCAATTGGAATGTATAAATATAAAATTAATATATAAATTTACTATGAAATGAACAAATTACATGTATAACTAACATTTAAGGGAGATTTGATTATGTAACAGTTTTGTTTGTTTTTTGTTTTTGTCTCTGTCCCTATTACTATCGGTAATTCTCACTTCGAGTTATAGCTGTGCTTGTGAACGCGCTTGGACCAGCTTTAATCACATATACCAGTAATAGCTGGTACTACTACAATACAAACTAGTACAGTAAACAACCGCTAGTCCAGATGGTCACCTAAGTAATGTCATAGGTACAGTAGTGGATAATGTTCAGATGAGAAGTTGAATTCAGGAAATTAAAAAGAAATTACACGTTTCTTGTCTTTTCATCAAAAATCGAAACAAAACCACCCCCTGTGTAAGATCACGATTTTAGATATAAATAGAGTTTAATTTGAATTTCATCATACTATTCCAAAAAGATTTGACTTACCAGTTGCTTGAAATTGCAAATTGGATCTCCACCCGAGGTTACGTTATTCAACGCTCTAACTGACAGAACTGTATTATTGCACACTGGTTTCAAAGTAATTGTTATCCTAATGAAGCTATGAAGCAATGGGCTTTTCTTCTTTAATAGCATTTTCAAGATCTTTCATTGTGCATAATGCCTTTCCGCCAGTCATTAATTTTCTCTCTATTTTGTGCTAAGAATTCTGGCCGCCTATGCCTGGGAAGTCAATGATGCAGGCAGCTCATTTCAATGAGCATTTCTAGTCCCGGTGAAAAGCGATCCGCTAACATCTCGATCATTTATCTCAAAATGATTTGATAAATGCTAACCTAGAGTGTTTGACTTGTGTTCAGCAAAAGCTGTCTCTCACATCCTTCATTTTTCAATGATATCATTGATGCAAGGCTATTAGATCACTGCGGAGCCCTGCAGGTAGGGCGTAAGAATTGTACCTGCTGCCCCCATTGCATGATTGTAAGAGGCGACTAAATTTGGTATCTTATTTTTTCTCTTCTTTCTGAACAACTTTCTTCTTCCTAATATCTCCCTTGACAATGCCTCACTTTTGGCCTTTAGTTGAGCGTTCGCCCCTGTGAGGAAGGCTTTTGATTCTGTCCCCTAGCCGACACATACCAGAGTCTTTAGAAATGGTAGTTGCTACTCCTGCTTAACGCTCAGCATATTTGGAGTGGGACGACTGGTTTGCCCGTTGTCAGTATAATGTGACCGGGTGGGGTGTGCTGCTGGGTGTCTTCGGCAGTATGCTTCAGTGAGGTAGCACTATAAATCGGCGAAAGTTCCGGCCTATCACAAAGAGACTTAACACGAACATACCGCAGCCTCCCAAAACACACATACGCACTTACCACACGCATGCATGTCGCACGCACGGGAGGCCGTCCTTAAACGACCTTAGCTGTTAATAGGACGTTAAACAAAATAAACCAATAAACCAAATAGATCACTGCGGCAAGTTGAATTGGACCAGCATCATAAGTTGCTAAAACTCTTACCTTATTACGCAGTGCTGCATACATATATATCCCCATTACATTAGCCTGAAGCCTAAATCGATACATTTGTAGCTAGATGGTAAAGTACTACAATTGTCAAATAGTTGGGTCACCACCTTTTTCCTCTTCCTGTCAGTGACAGATGAAACAGAGTGTTGACAGTCGTGTGCTCTGTTATCAGATTGACACCCTACGTCACTGTCCTTGCCAGTGAACGTTTTCCGTTTCCTAGAATATCATCCAACATAAATTTATTTTTCTACCACTATTTCTCTTGCAACTGTTAAAAACCGTTGTCTCCACCTTGGATCCCGTAGTAAATACAAGTGCAAAAAAATTAACATGAAATGTAATTATTTTGTTTTCATTTATTATGCATTGAAATACAATCAAAAACATCAAAAACATACTTTTACAGTTACAAATAAACCAGGAATCAACTTGCCAGACTGTAATCCTCGTACAAACAAGTGTCAGCAATGATCATATTACAAAGTATTTTCCTGTATGTTAAAATCACATGTTGCTTTAATACTTCACTTGTGTTCTTTTCGCCAAACTTTCGATTATCCTCCACAGCTAGTAAACCCTTTGCTTTACTTTGGAAGTAAACTTAAAACGTTATTTATGCATTCAGTTACGCAATAGATCAAAATTAAGGTGACGTACGAATATTGTCAACTAATGAGGAAAGTTAAGAAAAGTTTGGTTATGACGCTCATTTTAAACACAACAATACATTATCCCGTTCATAACAGTGTAGGATTATGATATCAAGCGATTTAGTACACAAATTTCCAGGAGTGATTGGTGAAATAAAGGAAAGATATCAAGACAATTCAACACCTGATGGCCAGTTTGGACTTAAATAAGAGTGTGGATATAGTAAAATTTGAAATCTGAGGAGGAGAAGGCTATTACCTCATGGTATTAATACATAAAAATAACGATATGTTGTTGTATACTCGAATAAATTCAAATTGAATTTGGTTTATCAGCATAGTCTGTACATTGACATTCTGTGTCACGACATTTTGGTTTTATGATTAAATTTCTATGATAAGCTACCACATTTCGACGTTTAAATGACAATAAGTTAGATGAAGTCAAATCGACATAAATTATGGCAAACTGATATCTATCACAAAAGTAGAGGTTACTTTATGTAAATTGATATTGATCACTGATTGAGATTCATTCATGAGTTTATTCACGTTTCCGTATTTAAAGCAATAACCTGATACTCGGCAACCGTTTAATTGTATTATACAACTAGTTGCTCGATAAAATGCGTTAGTTTAACATAATATCGCGAAAAACATTATTCTCCAACGTAAATGATCCCAATCAGTTTTCGTAATATACTGATGTCATGGTGCTGACAATTCTATATAGAGCCAATTGGTTGATAGAGCAGTATTTGAAATGCATCATTGTACAAATTGATTTAATTAACATGAATATTATGTGTATTGATAAAAAATGGAATTAATAGCTGCATATAAGCAATATCACCGGCGGTAGATTTCTTTTACTTTCGGTTCCAGTCTTGTTTTTCGATTATGCCAAACAGAGTAACAAATATGGTATTTGATTTCTATTATATCCTCTATGGTTAACAAATTTATGTGGTGAATTCAAAAAAGTAATTTTGGCTTGTTCGAATTGTAAAGGCCCCAAATGGATATTTTCTCCATAGCACTTCCTATTGTTACTGGTGTGTTCTCTTATGGTGTACACATTGCCAGGTTTGATTTGTATTCGGTCTTTCCCTCTGAACAAAACTTCTCCGATGAACTCGCAATCACTTGCGACTCTAGATGCTTTGGTAGCTTTGAAAACAACAGTATCATTTTCATAAATTTTTACATCGACAGTGTTATCGCCATTAGAATAGTATGATCCAAATCCGTGTAGATGAACAGTATCTGATGCGGAAAATGACACTGACTCAGTACCATCCACCCATTCACCGTTTACGATCTCCTCCACACGCCACACTTTCTGTATATCAGGAAGTCTCCTCTTATTGGGATTAAGCTTGCTGTCGGGAACTCTCTTTTTGTGGTGACGATAGTTGATGACTTGTATGACATCCTCACCAGAGAGTAATCTGTCAAGACAAACTTCTTTTTGGAAGAAATCATAATCCATCACAGGAAACCGGACGGTATACAGGGTATCCCCTAATACTGTTCTTTTATTTTCGGAGGTGACCTGCAAAATGTTTTAGGACTTTAGCCTTTAGGAATACTATGATTGCACTAGTTTGATATTTTGTTTTGGCTAAGGATAAAGTGAAACAGAAAATTCATCGTAAGGAAATATACGATGCAACAGCATTCAGTCAATTTTACTATTTGTATTGGTTTAATTAGGTGAATTACATTTTTCAATTCTGACATCAAGTCGAATTATGATTTTTCAGCTACAAATATAATTTAACAATGAATTGCTGTTTGGAAAAAAGTACAGTTTGATTCGAACAGAGTGTGCACTTTATTCATATAAATGAAATATGACATTCGGAAAAAAGTTCTGTGAATATCTCGTCGATTGCTACCAGTATTTATAGTGATAACCAGTGATTATAGTAGGCTAAGTGAAACAGAAAATTCATCGTAAGGAAATAAACCACAGTGGAGTAGGAAGTCGTCAAAAAGTGGGGGCAAAATTTTTGTTAACCTTAAATTTTACGCACTAAACAAATTTTAGAAAACCAAAATTAATTTCATTAAATATTAATTTTTTTTAAATTTTTTGTTTTTTTTGTTTTTTTTTCAAAGGGGGCAGGGGCCCCCAGGGTTGGGGCCCCGGGGGAAAATTTAAACCCCCCAAAATGAAAATGCCTTTCCC